>NC_043766.1:20052262-20352262 GCF_902148845.1 Salarias fasciatus | reverse complement strand
CAGGCGTCTTGCTCTCGCGAAAGACGGATTCAAAGGCAGACATCACCTCCGCCGCAGTCTTCTTTCTCAAAGCTCGCACGTACGCTAATTTGGAAAACACATCGATGACCGTGAGTAAATAACTATACCCATCATTTTCATCCGCTAACGCTCGCATATCGCAAAGGTCTGCCTGAAACCGTTTGAGAGGTCTTGTAACAAAAACTCTGTTCCTTGGAAAATGTACCCTAGCCGGTTTATGCAGAGTATAGGTGTCTTGAGATGATAAAAAGTCTTTCACATCTTCCACCCTAACTTTCTTTCCCGTCTCATCTTGAACCGCTTTATGAAGCCGCTCTACCCCGCCGAAACTACCAGGATGACTCGGCTTGTAATATAACCTCTTCATGACACACTTCTCCGCCATCTCAATTTAAATTCACCCCCCTCTAACCGACTGTCTGGCTCCTACTCATCCCTTCAGATGTGTCAACACCTAACCCGTCGTAAAAACTTCAAAAGACCTCCGACGGAAGGAAGTTTGGGGGGGGGGGGGGGGGGGGGGGACAAATGCGCAGTGGACATATGGTGGACAAATGGTCCACAAATGGCGAGGGGAGGGGTTTATTGGGGGGCCATAAATCTTTCGTTTGACATATAATGTAGTAGATTCTTTTTTCGTCTCCATAAACACATCCAGTACATAGACACATCAACGCAGGCAAACACAGGCACCAGTGTCCCCTGGCTTCACTGTCCAACACAGGCCTCTTTCATACCGCGGTCAGGCAAACAGTTCGAACATTGCAGGTGCTCTACACGGGACGGGTCAGAGGGGCCATTCGGAAAAAACTTTTTTTCTTGTTGTTTTTGCACTGCGTATTTATAAACATTTTCAAGACGTGTAGAGTGGAGTGTTGGAGAGTTGTGAGTGCACCTCTGTCCAAGCTATGTTAGGCTCACATGAAAAAGAAGAAGAAAAAAAAAACTGAAATTTTAAAAATTCAGCATAATGATGGTGCTCAGCAGGGTAGGCACGGTCTGTGAGTCTGACTGCTGTGTACAGTATACTCATTCATTTTTGATGAAAGCACTGGCTTCTGCCAATCCATAGAGGAAAGCAACATCAGTAATATGGCTTTGGGGCTTTGTGTTTTTCTCTAGTCTGTATTTAAAAACTAGAAGTATCCCACTTTCTTCTGCAGCATCAGTGTGGTAGCGAACAGCATACTAGTAACAAAGTTGCTTGGTTGGATCCCTGCCACAAAGATAAAAGGCATGGTACAGCTTTGATAGGATAAGAGACTGGCAAGAAATAGTCTTTAGGGTAAAAGATCTCTGTCAAAGTTTCACAGTTGAACCAGAAAAAGTTGCACACACAGAGGTCACATGGGGTCATGCAGGATATATTTACTGGCAAGTTTTTCCCCTGAGAGAAACAACTCTTTCGCTCCACTAACCATACCATGCGCACATGAAACAGAGACATATTCATACTCCCATGAATTTGGAACATTATCACCTTCTGGAAAGTCTCCCATAATTCTCTGAAATCAGAAATTTAATCTGTGGAAAAAATCACAGCAGTTACTGCACTAGACAGCACTTTTTTCCACATTAAAACCAGGAGGAAAAAAAATACACACAACCACTCTCCATGTAACGCCAACACTCTTGTGCCTCTGTCTTTCTTCAGTTGCCCTTCTGTATCTAGAAACATCCTTTACGCCTTGCTTGTATTCTCCCTCTCTGGAGAACAGTACAACCCTTTAAGTGCTTGTCTCCTTATCGAGACAAGAAAACAACATGCCGATCTCTGGTTTGGGTTTCCTTTGAAGAGCCTCTTGGGGTCTGCTCAACTATTAGCAGATGGCTGAGGACTGTGTACTTAGAATATGAGACTTAGCAGGCCACTGATTTCGCTCCTATTAGTGCATGAGCCATATTTACTGTGTATCTTTCCAGAAAGAAGCACAGATATAGTGCTGGCTGATATTCCTTCAAATGCAGTGAATTGTGGTATCCAGGCTGGGACTGAACTCCCAAAAGAGGAGTTAGCATTGGAGTGTCAAATGTTGACAGCCAGGCCTGCTGCTTCAAGCTGAGAAGTAGCAGTGTTGTGGCTGGGGCTTTGTGACCTTGGTTACTTCTGTGGGAGCCTCCAGGCATGTCAGTGGCAACCCAGAGTTTCTGTGAAATGAGACTTGCTACTGCTACCGTAGATCAGTGACAGGCTCAACTGGCTTCTGCCAGGTTTAAAAGGACTTTACCATAGGCTTTGATATCAAAAAATGAATTAAACTAAGGTGAAATGAAAACATAGACATTTACCAACCAACCAATATATAAAGGTCACCTTTTACAATACATTTAGCATTCTCAATCAGTTTTCAGAGCAATCTTTTCACACTCTTATATTTAATTCTACATTTTTCTTAATATCATTATAGCTTAGGTTTTGGTATCTTCAGAAACGCTCAGAAGGAAGGCAGGCCACTCCATTAGTATCACATGTACATGCTAATTTCCACAGAAACTGGTTACAGCAGAAAATCTCACCCTGTAGGCAGGCTTATTTGCATGTCTTAGGAAAATTAGATTTTAAGACTCAGTAATGACTAAATGACTAATTAAGATCAAGATTAAGATTTTCATGTTTATCTTCACAGAAAAAATAATTTCAGGCTAACATTCAAACATTTACAGGTCTCATGTGCCGAAGCATTCTGCAGTAGAACAGCAGTGAGGATGCAACTTTGGTTTAAAACATTTTTTCTTGAGCTTGTATTGTACACCACACATACATTAAGGAAAAATATCAAAGTTTTATCCGCTGTGTGGAGCTTGCATGCACCGATGTGTGAGCACGTGCTTTCTCAGGGTAATCCAATTTCTTCCACGTTATAAAATAATGCATAATGGATTTTAGGTCAATTTATATCTGTAAATGGACCACATGCTGTGTGTCTCCATGTTTGCTGTCTGATGGATTGGTGACTTGCTCATGGTGTACCCTGCATTTCTACACTGTTGTGGAGGGTCAGGGTTTTACTTTAATCAAAATGAATATTGCAAGTTTTCTTCATTAATCAGGGAATTCTTTTATCAGACCCTGAATAAGCACAAAGATCCAAAGAAAGAGATACAGACAGCTAAGTAATTAGCATGGTTCTCACCTGCAGCTAATCATGTTTACAACATCAGAACAGAGAGACTATTTCACATTAGGGATAGCAACTCGTTCATTTCAATACAGTAAGCTGCATCATTTGGCAAGTAAGTCCGAATGATAATTCCAGTCATTTCAACTCTTACTGCACACACAATAGACTCAAAACCTCTCTGCCATCTGTGCAGAGATAAAACTCCAAAAAGACTTATGAACTCATTCTATTATTGATAGCAATATTAAACTTTAAGCATCCACCAACTAATTTGGCTTTTGTTTATGAAAATAAACACAAAATTAGTGGCAAAGGACTTAGCCATGTTAGAAATAATGAAAAAGAATGCCACGAAAACTAGTAGAATGTGTATGCGGCATGAGCACCTGTCTCAAAATGTAAAACAGGTATTTTCAGGAACAGTGACATGTAAAAAGCCTATAATAGCACTTTCACCCATGCAGCTTTCTTCTTAGAATTTCACAAGAAGAGGCTACAATTTTTCTGAATCACAACCGCTGCTCGTAGCTTTCTGCATTCACTCAGTATAAAAACACAGCGTTCAAAGAAACCGCCCATGCGAGAAATTTGTTAATTAACAGACTGCCCAACTCAACACTTGGACTCGTGAATGGAACTCATATCTACATGGTTACTTACAAACCTGTCACAGAATGATTATGAGCTACTTTTCTACTTTTCTGACTGACTGAACATTTCGGCGGTACAGTATAACCCCTCTGAATACTTGGCACATAGAAGCATTATATAATATAGTAGCCTCAAGAGCACACTGGAATATGGCTGCTGTTCAAGTGCAGGATGGTTGTGAGGGGATGGCAACAAGGCTCGCTTTCATGTCTTTTCACATGGGATATAATCATCACTGTACAAACAAATTTTGTTTTCTCATTTATTAGAAGGAAAATAAAAAAAATCATATGCTATAATTTGACAGTACCATCATTTCTGATTCCGCCTCTTTATTAAGCATTGTTTACCTCTACCCCAGTTTACGATTTCATAAGATAGATTTCAAGAAACTAGGTGGGTTTCTTGATGAGAAGGAAAGTGAGAACAGAAGCAGCTCCCCCACAAAGTATTTCT
Organism: Salarias fasciatus; assembly: GCF_902148845.1. Taxonomy (NCBI): domain Eukaryota; kingdom Metazoa; phylum Chordata; class Actinopteri; order Blenniiformes; family Blenniidae; genus Salarias; species Salarias fasciatus. Next base: position 20,348,012 of record NC_043766.1, on the reverse strand, counting down.
TTTGACAACTGTCCATTAAAAAATTATGCCTTTGCTTTTTCTACTTCTGCTGAATTGGTAATGCTAGACTGCCTAGCATTGAAAGCGAAGCGAAGGACTAAACAAAGCTAAACTGCGAAAAATGCATCTCATCACGCAATTCAGTTCGAATCTAAGCTCATGAAAATGCATTGTGTGAAGTATTGTTTCCAACCTAAGTCTTGCTTCACTGTTCTGACATGGAACTTGCCTTTTTGATGTTTTTGCTGAAGATGTTGTAGTTGTAAGACACATAACATATAACTTACAGTAGTCTAAACTGGAACAGAAGTGTCAGGGATGCAAAAGCATAAAGCAGGTAACCTAAACACTGAGAGGCACCACAACTCCATCCTGAGCCACTCTAAACTCTAGGATGCTGTTAGAGCAAAAATAATGTTTATTAATTATTTTTTCTCTAAAATCTATATAATGCTCAAGAGGGCAAGCCCCAGCGCAGTAGAGTAGATGATGATGAGGCAATTATAGAATGCACATAATGCATACTGCATGTATACATGCATTACATACATGTAAATAAATCATTTGTTACTGAATAACTTTCTCTACTGCAGTAAGATTTATTTACACAAAAGACAAACTTCATACTTGATCTATTTTTGTAGCACATTTTTCACAGCACAATATAAAGCATCAGCCTCAACTTGTGAAAAGGGAAAAGAGGGATTGATGTTCCCAAAACCCAATGGTGGACAGTATGTCTGGGGAGAGCAGAGAGAATCAACTGCAGCTGACAGGCTGCTGTGCTGATTGACAGAGTGCTGGAGTCATGAGGTCTCAGGGACTTACCAGGTCAGGATGTGAAAGGGAAAAAAAAAGGAAGAAACAATAGCTTTCCCTCATCTGAGGCTGTCAGGAGCCCACTTACGATAGCAACTACATGTAAATATCACAACCACAACAACACATCAACAGCTATGAATAGACACCAAATTAGTGAATATGCATGTTATCAGACTGTAAGAAAACAGGGGTATCTGGACACATGCACAGGCAAAACATTTAAACTTCACACAAAACAGTTGTCATGGTCAGATCACTTCATTAACATTCTCGATGTGAGGCAAGAGCGTGAACCACTACACCACCATGTAACCTTGGATTAGGGCAATTAGGAATGGATATTTTCTAGGTGTGTTATATCATCACTGGGGAAAACTTCAATATGGGGACTTTTTCTCAAGGGATTTGTTTGGATATCTCACTCAAAAAGTTAAATATAGGCCTGCTACACTATTTGCTGATTTCTAATTGACTGATTTTGAAGAGTTCACTCTGTTTACTTGTAAAAAGTAAACCATGGCTTTCAGTTTTTTTTGGCTTCAGGCAATTTAAACCTTTGCTTGGAAAACACACATGAGAGGCAAGGTTGAAGAAGAAGGAAAAAGATTAATCTTCTCTAACCTGGCATTTGTAACAGTGGTAGTAGAGCAGTTAGCACTGTAACCATGAACTGAGCATATCTGCTTTGATTCTGAGTTATTTCTCTGTGGAGTTTACATGTTCTTTTCATGCGTCCATTGATTTTCTGTGAGTATTCCAGTTTCTGGCCATAGCCCAGAAATATACAACTGAAGTACACTGACACTCCAAACTTGCCCGTAAGCATAAATATGATGGACTTGTGGGCTGTCCAGGACAGCTTGGACAACCCCAAGTTGAATGAAGCAGAGCAAAAGATGGAAGGATGGAGGAAGGATACACTTACAGTGTATCACAACTGCTCAAAATGACTACAATTGGGAAAGAAGTGCGAGTTATTCCACTATCTATTATGAATTCAAATATGAATACAGCATCAAATCTTAGCTGGCACTAGTCTGGCACCAGTGCAGGTCTTTCTTTGTTTCAGAAAAAAAATATTGCTGTCTGTGTGGCATCTGGTGTTGATAAAGGATTATATTGCTTTGATGAACAACAACAATGATCACTAAGGCAGGCTAATGGACAAAAAAAATCTGCACAAGGATTAAAGATATCCATAATACCCTCAATGCAGTCAAAATGCCATTTGGAGACAAAAAAGCCTTTGTTACTACAACTGCTGAACAGAAGACACTGCTTTTACCTTTAATTTAAACCTCAACTGGGCAGAGAATGAAGAGAGGGTTATACTTTGTGCTGTGAATGCACATATTCCAAAATCTCCTTTTAACAATCTTGAGGGTAACTAAGGGCATAAATAATTATAGAGGCAGTACAAAATGATAAGGAACAAGATATCAGAAGAAACAAAGGGAAATGCCAAGAAGCTAGACCTGAGGTATTTCTAGCAAAAACTATTGACGATATTAAGTAACTGATTAGATATGAAGCAAATATAACATCTTTGAAGAACTTGAGAACAAAAACAAAACACCTAAACGTGGCCATCATCTCAAATCTGTGAATAAAAGTCAGATGATTACCTGTTTTGTTCTTGGTAGATTAAGACATTTGTCACGCTGTCAAATCTCAGAATAAGAATTTTGAGAAAGTCAATGACATTTTCACGATTCATCAGCGTCCTGGTGGGGGGAAAAAAACAACAACAACTCGACCAAAACAATGACAGCTCACAGTGTAGTGCAGCTGTAACAAAGCCATGCCTATACAACGCTGTCAATGCAGTTTAGAGAGGGAAACATAACGACGTTCACAACAAAGACTGGTGATGGTTAAGTGGAGGCATTACCGACACAGTCAACCATCTCCTATTCCGAGCACTTTTTTTTATTTACGCCAGGTAAACGACACAGCGGCAGATTTATCGTGTCACTGAAGTTATTTGACGCTAAATACATTTTCGGGGTTGATTTGCAGCGAAAACTCTGAGGAAAACTCGTCAAGTCAGTAGATTTGAACAATCCCCGTCTGTAGAGGGTATGTAGTACGCTACTGCGTATTCGATGTCAGTCATTACATAGCCCCGCAATAGTTAGCGACTGACAATGTAGGCTAGCTATCACGGTTACGGATCACACTTAAGGATCAATTGTCGTGTTTTTTTTACTGCTGTCATGGCATTTTTCAGCACAAAGGACAATAATCCTGGCGTTCACAACAAAGACGAACCGACTCACCATAGTAAGAGGAGGGGATGTCCGTTTTTCTAGCCATGGCACTTTGTAGGACAGATGCAGCAAAGTCGTCTTGGTTTTAGAGACCGCATAAGAGAGTCGAGGTAAAGCCGCCGGTTATTTCAAAGCCTGTCCGCCCGCCTGCCTCGCAGTCCGGTCCCGAGATGAGCCTGAAAGGATGCCCGGAGAGGTTCTTCGGGCTCTGGGTCTGAGGATGCTTCGGCCACGCAGCTGAGCGTCGGTCGTGTTTACAGCGCGACGTCATTAATTATTCCAAAACGGCCTTAAAGGGGACGCTTCCGCCGCGCGCTGTCCCGCTCCTCTTTGTGGCGAGGACTCAAAGCACGAACATGTTCACGGCATTCTGACACCTGGCACGCGCGCCGGTGAGATTCAACCCTCTGAAGCGGCATCACACAGGAGAGAGCGCCATGATGGAGCTGGGGAGCGTCCAAGTACGTCTCTATTTGTGTCGAACAGCCAATATTGCAGCTTGTATTTTTAGGCAATGGCATCTCGGGCCACAAAGAGTTCCAGCTGTGGGGAAACACTGACACCAGCTGGAGGTTCTGAGGCATTGCAGGGCTCGGTTCAAATCAGAGAGTGTCGAGATTTACAGTAAAGGGGGCCGTATGTAGGGAGGGGGTAGGCGGTGGAGTTACAAAAATTAAATGCTATCGGATCGAAGAGGAATAAATAGAATGTGGAAATAATAATCTATAATATACATTTCACCAAATACGAAGCTCTACAACTTAATCTTTTATGTAGAAAAAAGATGAAAGGAAGAAATATGATGCAACACAGAGAAATTACAAAGCAAGACCATAATGCACTGGTTAAATAAAAAGAAAAAATACAAGTTTCTCTTGTAATTATTTACCAAGAAAAGACATGTTACACGATAAAATGATTCAAGTCAACATCACAATCAAATTTACAGCAGTAAGGACAGAATTTCTTTTCATCATTTCAGTTGAATCCAGCTTACTCTGAGCTGATTCCAACATATTCAAGTTAAGAAATTGCACAGAGACTTTAAGTCAAAGTGTTTTTGTGAAATGCATAAGAAATCTGTATAATCCTTGTATAATGAAAAACTACTTTGATTTTTGCAATGAATACTGAAAAACAAAAAAGCTTAAATATACAACAAATAAAATATTAAATCAAATTACTTCAATTTAAAAGGAAGTATGTGAAAAATTCAATAGGTTATAAACTATACATGACTGCATTTATGTAAATTAGCTTCAACACTGAGTGTGCAGTAATATGAGGGAAAACAACTTTATATGTATAGCACTATTCAGCAGCAAGGCTATGTATTTATAAGTTTTTAAGGCTGGAAAGAACAAAAAAAATGGACAAGGAGACAAAAAAAAAACACACCAAAGGCTAAAATGCTATTGCACAACCACGTACAATTACATGAAGTGGTACATGGCTGAAGACATTTAGCTGTTTATAAGTCTTTTGGCAATAAGAAATAAAGAAGTGTTTCATTAGTTAGTAAACCTGAGGAAATCAAAGCGAGAACGTGTCCTGGAGCATTAGTTGGACCAGCAAGATAAGTAGCACTGTCATGCTGCTTATTTTGCTGATGTACCTTTAGTAAATAGTAAGCATGAAGTGCCCATAGTGGTTTTTCTGGTAGTTATCCTGCTCAGTGTCATTCACATATACTGCCTCTCATGATAAAAGAAAATTAACCAACAAAAGAATTTCCCCCTGAGATTAATAAAATATTTCTATTCTATTCTATTCTATTCTATTCTATTCTATTCTATTCTATTCTATTCTATTCTATTCTATTCTATTCTAATTGGAACACTTTCATCATTATAGTCTGATACGTGGCTACACTGTCTTGAAAGCATGCAAATCATAATAACTTAAAGGAATTAACAACCACCATCATAATTACAGCTCTCCCTAAATCTCTTGTTGCCTGAAAATGTAAGTAAAGGTTGGTGAACATGATCATTTTCAACGACTGTATATCTTAAATGTTGATATTGGATTAGGAATGGGACAGGTAATTTGTTCTAACCACCGGTATCGAGAAAGTGATATCTCTTTTAGAGCTCTGTGGATGAAAGTAATGAGAGCTCAGGTTGCCATAGGCAGGTCATTAAGAAGGGATTGACTTCACTGGGACAGATTGCATGTTGATGTAGCAAGATCACTGCCAGGAGCACTCTGGGAGTGATCTTGCTCAGACACTTTATTGTGAAGTGCCATGAATGTACCACAATTTCTCATTGTGATATTAGTCCAGGACAAGGGAACATCCTAAATCAATGCAAGACAAGCAAAATAATCGGAAAACACTGTACAGAAACCCCCCAAAAAAAAAAAAAAAAATCCAAGTTAGTGCATCTCATTCTCATGTTTTCCATGGAATTTGTAATATCTTGCATCTTTTGTTTATTAATGTCTGATGACGCTAGGGTGTGATGCTATAAATAGATTGATTCCACAGCCAGATGGACCATAGATTTTTATAGCGCTCCTGAAAACATGCTGCCTGCTGCTGTGTGTATTTGTGCATGACTGAGTTGAATGTTTTCTGTGCTATGTCTTCAGATACATTAAGAAATTATAAAATCAAGTCAAACAAATAAATTGCTGAATGGTAAATGTATCTCACTTACAGTTTTTTTTTCCACTTATTTAGCAGTCCCCAAAGCACTTTACACCTGAATACCAAATGATTATACAATCCTGCAGAGGTTGAAGAGCAACAACAGGTTTCCCTCACTCAGTCAGTTGTGCTCTCTAAGAGTTATTTTTTAGAGTTATCATTTGCATCCATCTTTTTCACTAAGTGAATGACAGCCGGCTTATTATGTAACCACGACGGTACCCAACAGATGCTATCACATTTAGGCCACTTTGTTTTGGTGCCTTTTTTCTCTCCACTTTATGAAGCAAAGTAATTTCTTTCACTACTTCAAAATTCCTTTTGTAGTTTTAATTTTAGCTCTTTTTGCATATTTACATATGGGAAGCAGTAGAAGATTATGCTCTCAAAAGAACAATTTTTATCATTCAAGGCTTATGACAGCTTCAGCAGTTATAGGCACTGCTGACTCAAAACAAGAAAGCTTAAATCAAAAATGAAATGATTCCATCATAATGTAGCAGATGGGTCACTGATGAATGACCAAAGAGATACAGAGGCTGAGTGTAAGTGTTTTTTTCCAGTCACTGGATAAACAACAAATTTGAGAAAAGCACTAACATGGCAGGAAATGGCATCAGTGACTGGTTCAGTGCTTGTTGAGGATTCAATGATCTGTGTCTATGGAGAGACAATTAGCAAAGAGAATAGAATTGCATTGTTTTATCTGTTCAGCTTCAGAATAGAGAATGTAGAGTTGACATGATTTGATGTATTCTTTAATATACAATTTAAGTTGCATATAACATGAGAGTAAACAGAAAATACAACAAATATGGTAAACTAAATATATATCAAAATTGTGTTTTTCTCTGCAAAAGGGACAAAACTCATCTGGAATGTTTCAAAGATTGAGTATGAGATCTGAGCCTTAGTAGTCTTGATCATTTTCATTTAGTTGCAATGCAATTTTTAATCATTCAAAACAATTGAAAATTGGGGATTGACTGAAATTCGATTCAGATGAATGAAAAACATGGTTCAGTATAGATTTATATTACTGCCTAATTCATCATTTTTCTTCTGAAGTAAGTCACAAAGTTATATTTCCTGTGATATCACTCAGAAATGAAGAGATAATTTATTTTTAGCAATCACACCAAAAATGTTATATTTCAGTGCATGAGGAGAATATCTGGTCCATTGTCTCAACATCAATCTCCCATAACCAGCAGATGTTGTTGTTGATCTTAAGACGTATTCTGAGTCGTTACTTTGAATAGATAAATATCCTTCATGATTTTTAAAAGCACAAGAAAGGTAAATACATTGTCGCTAGTTTCTCCCTCGATCTATGATCAAATTTCAGTAGATTGTTTGCTATCTGGGTCATCTGGAAATAGAAATTCAGTGGAACAGCTTCTGATAAAGTGATTATTTAATTTCTTGTTCAGAATTTAAATGCCCTGAAGTGAAAGTGAAGCTGGATGCGTATCAATTCTGTAATATGAGAGTATTTTTTTTATGACAACTATTTGTTGTAATTTTTTTTTTTCAAATTTGTTGTATCTTCTTTGGGGATTGTTTCAGTGTCTAAAGCTAATTTTCTTTCTTGTTTCCACCTGTTTTTGATGGATTCAAATTCTGCTTGATACAGAGCTGTTCATAACTGAAGAGATTGCCCTGAGAATCCAATAAATCCAATAATGACCATAGAGCATTGCTGGGTTTAGAGCGGAATAATTCTTCTCAGAGCAGTCTTTGAAAAACAAGGATGTAAGCTCTATGTAGTGTTCCACAGAGTCACACTGTGAAGTGTAAAGTTCTGAATAAATAACATTTTGCATTATGGCAGGATTGTGATTCTGATCATGCTATTGACAGTCTATTGACGTCAAAAGCTGAGGAGAAGAGTCATGAGGAGTGATTAAGAGGAAGGGAAGGAGGAAGAGGGAGAGGAAGAGGAAGAGGAGCAGAAAAGGTTCAGTCCACACAGTGATGGTTCTTTGTCACCTCCCGAGGAACCCTAGTTGGATGCTGGACTCACAGCTCTTGGCACTGCAGTGACAGCAGATCTTCTGGTGGTTGCTCTGTCACTCGCTGCTGGATGAAGCTCTGCTCTCCTCAGTAGGTCTTTATGGCACACAGCGTCCTCGCTTCAGTCCTGTTCAGAGCAGCAGTCAGCAGCTCAGAGTTCATGAAGGACCACCACTGTCAGAGCAACACAACAAGCCTGTGGCTCCTCTGATTGGCTGACTGTGTGTCCTCTGCTGTCCAGTCCTGAAGCTGCTCAGCGTTCTCCTCTCACAGCCTCACTGTGACCTTTGTTCTCATACAAACTGTGTTCAATACAAACCTGCTGAAAGCAGCATGGACTCACCACTCACTCCATCCACTGACCTCAGAGTCTGCAGGCTGCAGTCTGGACTCTGCTGAAGATCAACCAGCTGCTGCACATCTGGGTCCTGCAGCTGGTTGAGACACAGGTCCAGATGTTTCTGGAGGGAGGGGTTGGACTTCAGAGCTGAGACCACTGAAGAACAACTGAACTGAACTGACAAACTGTGGAGCTCCAAGCTGAATAAAGAGACAAAGAAGTGAGATTAAAGGACAAAGATTGTTATTGAACTTACTGAGAGCTGAAGAAGGTTCAGACTGGAAGAGTTTATAAATGTTAAGTCCAAACAGCTGAAGCCACCAGGAGGAGAAGAGCTCTCATCAGCATGCTGATCACTAACTATGCTGCAGAGCTCAGTCCACTCTCTCACTCCAACATCTGGAATCTCCTGAACTCCTCTCAGTTATTTGACTCAAACAGATCCTAACTTCAGCCAGTGAACTAACCTCAGAGTCTGCAGATGACAGTCTGACTTCAGAGCCGAGGAGATCACTTCACGCTGAGAATCAGAGTTTACAGCCAGAAAGTCTGTAAGGAGACCCAGAGAGGGCAGAACGTTATGAGACGCTTTGTTGGACTGTTTGACATCAGGCCTTTGGATTTTGGTTACACTTTGGCTTCATGTCCACATGAAGGAAAGCGCATGGAGCTCCACATGTTGAGTTCTTGATCTCTGTTCAAGATACTGAAGTGTTGCTGTGAGGTGGAGCTGGATGTCCAGATACCCCAACTTGCCCTACTATACAAATACCCCAACCTTCTCTGTTGCCCTGCTGACCTGTGCTGCATGTTGTGTTGTGTGCGATTGAACTTGTTTTTTTCTCACAATAGATGCTGACGAACGTCATGCTGGGAGGTTTTTCAGCTGTTAAAACAACATTGAGTGCAATCTTTAAAAAAGCTCCACAACAGCAAATCTTCACTCTTGACCCAGTTTGGGGGTCTGTTTCCAGTCTCAAGAAGATCAAGAGTCAAGACAATATCTGCTTTTTTTTTTTTTTTTTTTTTTTTTTTAAATTAAGAAAATGAACATTTGATTTTCAGCTGCTGGGAGGGCTGATGAAATGACTTTCAGGAGTCCAAACATTTCAATCTGATTTGAATGTTACAGAAAATAACAGATACAATCTGAAAAAGAATATGAAAGAAGACTCACAGTCCAAGTTTGAACCAATACTGAAAACTGGGTCTCTCTGGAGGTTTTTGTTGACATTTTGGAACAGCTGAAAAATTTCTGAAAATATTTTGCAATAAATCATTAACATGCAAACTTTGATAATTGAAGAATATACTGAACCTCTATGATGAAAAATTTAGCTTTCTATGGCTGAATAATAAACATGTAACAAATAGTGGCAGCTAATCGGATGAGTGGACTGATGGTTTCCTCATGACAGATTATTGAGGATCATCTCCACAGAGGAACTACAGGAACTACTTTATACAAACATCACTGAGACATTTGTCATGATGACATGTGGACTCACTCAGCCTTCCTGCAGTCTCCGTCGTCCCTCCTCTGATGTCTTGCACTTCTTCAGGTCCAAATCCTCCATTGTTTGAAAGTTTCATAAAATGTGCAAAGGCCTCAAACTATAGATCACCGGATAACTGTTTGACCGAAGGGTAAAACATCAGTTTCATTGTGTTAAATCTGTTTTTCCACTGGGATTCACTGTTTGTTTTCCCTTCATGTATATATTTATATTATTTATTGCCGTTCCTATTTCTTTCTTATTTTCACCAAAGAGTTGTTTCTAAATTTCATCATACATGCATGATGACAATAAATGGACTCTATTCTGTTCTATTCTATCTTTTGTGATTGAGTCACTGTTTGATTGAACTTGCCAACTTTTTTCAACTTGATGCATTTTCATGTTAGCTCCCTCCCCCGTGTTTTCTACTACTTTAGGAGGAATGCAATCATTATCAGTCACAGATTTTGGTTATTTTGGTCTTGTACCTGTTATTTCAAAGCAGATTCATAACGTTTGCGCATGGTTATAATCTTAATGACATCTGACTCTTGGAAACCATCTGATTTTGCATACTATATCCTTCAGTGGTTGGACACATTACTGAGGTTCTCTTTCCAGATGACTCGATATTTAAAGGTTTCTAGATTTAAAACTACCAGTAACTGTCAGAAATAAAAACATATATATATATGCTCATTTGTGTAGTTTCTTTTGAGTTTCCTTAATCTATTCTCTTCTTCTTCTTCTTCTTTCTATCTCTTCTTTTTTTTCAGAGCAACGAAAGTCACAGCATAGTAACAGAAATCAGTTAGATTTGTGATCAAATAATAAAAATGACAAATGGCTCCTACACACTGGGCCCTAATTGTTCATGTCAGGAGGACATGATGATTCAAAACATAATTACATAATGGAGAAAACAAATCATTTCAAATAAAGCAACAGACCAAAAAAAAAAAAAAAAAAAGCCAATCAAAAACCTTTCCATATGTTCACCCATAATATTTCATTAACTGCAACTCTGCAGTGATAGTTACTGGCCTGTCCAACATGCTGCCATGTTTCATTCCTGCTTCACTGTCTTTTCCACAGTTAAGGGATGAAATCTTGGAGCTTCAAGAAAAGGGCAGTGCTGCCTTCACCCTGCTCCTTCAGCGTTGTCCTCTCTGCCTCCTCCATCAAAGATATGGAACATCCAGCGCAAGCCGTCCAGCTGACACGGTGGATTAATGTCTTAGCAGTTAGACGGTTATCACCGGTTTCATTCCTTCGCTGTCCAGACATGGTCCTTCGCTGTAGTGGAGACTGGAGTCTTGGTCTTTCTAACACCTGTGGTTCTGCAGCCTCTGGTTCTGGCTCGGTTTTCTGTAGAGTTCTACAACCTTCAAGTCCATCACTCACAACAGACTATTAAGCATGTGAGCCTGTGTCTTGGTCTGAGTGAACAACCTGAGGTGAACCTGGAACGTCCAAGTCAGCAGACTTCACATGTTCATCTTCCGTCTCTGCTGCAACATCAGGATGAGAACCTTTCTCCTCAGCTTGGATATGAGGAATGTCAAAACCATCTAAAGATGGCCACTTAGACAGGTCCACCTCCTTGATGTTGTCCATGCTCACAGGCATTTTCTCCTAATATGATCTTTCTTTTACAACAGAGGGTCCGTCGTCCTGTGAAACTGAAGTTTCCTCAGACAGTGTCTTTGTGTCATTTTCCTTGAAGTCATGCAGATATTGATTGTTTGGCCGTGATCCTATTCACTGCAGCAATGGCCAATCCGATGCCTGGCTTTGCTGTGCTACTGCCTTGGATGGACTCCATCTTAATAGGTAGGATCGACAGGACGCAATCATGTGTTCCGGCCCCTGTAGGACCATCAGATCCTGGATGTGGTAATGTGCAGCTGCTTGGTGATTCCTTGGACTGTATGGAGTCTGTGATAGTGCTTTAATTTGGGTTCAGTACACTTGTCATCTTTGCTCATGTGCCCAGTACACAGGCAGGCAGAAAAATTTCCTTCCTCCAATAGAAAGTTCATTATCTCCCACTGCTTCTTCCGCAGCTTTGAACACTCCTCCACTGAGTGCTCAGCAGAGCTATGCACATTTGACTCTTGCTTCCTTGCAACTTTACCTTCAGTTGCTAGGCTTGAGGAGGCTTTTTGCAGCGGCTTCATTCATATTGATGCTCCCAATTTGTATCCTTATTTCATAAGAAAGAAAGAAAAACCATGAAACAATAGACCAGTCAGTTACTGCAAATACCAGTTCATTTAAATACCAAAGGGAAAAGTAATTTTTTCAATCGTCATTTCAAAAGTTCAACCCACACACAACACAAATGTCCATGAAAATAAAGTATCTTCCTTCGAAGTAATGTCTCTACTTCAAGCTTCAGTTTCAGTTATTGTGTGCACACTTTTAGTTAATGGCATTAATGACTGTGTGTGTGTGTGTGTGGTTCTTTATATGAATTCTTAGCAAAGCTTTCCTCAACTGTCTGCTGCTCCGCTGCTGCCGCTCCGATGCTTAGTACACATGGCACATGGTGGTGCACTGCTCGCTCTGGCTCTGCCGCTTGATCCCGCCAACCGGAGATCCGCTGCTCGGCTCCGCTCTTTCACTCGCTGCCGCTCCTACGCTGACTCCGCCAATCGGGGACTTCTACCCGCCTCCGGCTCCGACGCCCCTCGCCGCAGCACCCAATGCATCGCGTACGGACCCCGCCGTTCCGGTGCTCCTCCGTGAGCCCCGGCTGTGACGATCCAGCATCTCCAAACCACAGCCTCCTTCCAGCACACGTGGAATTCCACAGACTATCTCCAGTCAGTCAGCTGATTCCGTCCACGATCCTTTGCGCAGCAGTCTTCTGACTTAAAACGTGCAGCCCGTTCCCAGCCTGGGCTGGTAAACTGAGGGTGGAGATTGACAACCGATTCGGACGCGTGTCTGCGGCGAGTCAATCAATCAGTTCCACTCATTTTCTCCATTTGGGTACGGTGACCCATTTATTTTCCTCTGTGTATAACTCCACAGTTTACAAGTGCCAATCTGGAGCCGGAGAATTCACACTTATGGTCTCAACCGCCGCTCAAACACATTCAGAAGACACAATTCAGAAACTGGACAACACATTATGATGGGCTGTTTTGTATGTGCAATGTGTGATCAAATGTTTAGTGTGTGATCAAATATACTATACAAACTTCAATTGAAGTTGTATAAATCCTGTGTTAGTAAGTTTGTTGGGAAGGGTAGCCTAATTTTACATGATCAGTTCTGGTATAAGGTGGATATTGTCATTTGCTTAGTCCTGATTATATGAGTTATGACCAAAAGATAGATCATAGACAGGTAACCAACATCGGTATGTGTCTGTCTATGAAATGTGACCATTCTAAGCTCATGTGTTGTTAAGGGAAAAGGAAGAAAGGAACAAAAAAGAGAGACTCTGGACTTGTTTTTTATATTTTTTATTTTTTATTTTATTATTGTTTCTTTTGTTTTTCATGCGTATGACTTTACTTTATAAAGCATCCCACATTGTATAGAGGGAAAAGGTGAATTAATGTATGTATATTGCACGGATACTGTTTGATGCTTTCACCTCTGGACTTCTTTGTTTGTTTTTTTTCAAACAGACTGGAGTGGGAGGTATGGGCACCGGTTGTATGGGGGGCAGGCGTAAATAAGCTTTAGCTTCAGCCTACTTCTTTTTTTTAGCCAATATGTATTTAATTGTTGTAAATCTCGAAACTGACCAATGCAAACTGCTCAGAAAATGAAATAAATTAAACTAAACTTTTTGCTGTCCGTCTCGCACACCCAGAGGCGGAGCGTGGGTCTCAGTACAGAGGGGGCGGAGCATTCTCGATGGGCCCTTATGATAGTAATTTTACCATTCAAACAATCCCTCATGCTACCATCAAACAACACACTAGTGCTCACTTTTATTGAGCCAAGCAAACCTCTATGTCTCAGAAAGCAGAATAAAGTCACAAACGAGTTCGCAAACTTGTTCTGAAGAACAAATACACATATGCACGCACACACACGCACACACACACACACACACACACATACATACAAACAAATGCAGATTGACAGGCGTCACTCTCAGAGCGTCCGCTGTCCATGGTGCTGAAAACTTAGATAAAAAGTCACGGGCTACATCTGTACCATCTTTGATACAGCTTAAATATAAAATGAACACAGCTGGTCTAAAATTACACAATCTATTCAGATAGATATAGAAACAGCTATCTATATCTTTTGGAATTCACATATATTAGAAAAAAATAGACTCGGCGGTCTCTTATAGTTGAGAGCAACACAAGGCACATTCAAATATCCAGGTGTTCAAGACCACAGCATTCTGATAAAGATAATATTTTTGAAGGTTTCACTGACTCACCAGTGGCTCCGATGTTAGGTTTTGGGTAGTACCGCTAGCGGCTAGCAGTGTTTAGCATACTCGTACTGTTTAACTTTCCTCCAGAGAGTTCAGATCAAGTGTAAAAGAAAAAACTCGTCAATGCCGCACAGCCAATCAGCGCTGGCTTACAGCTCTGATGCATTCATGGACAGTCGTAATGTAAGAACTGGCAAATTGGAGCCCACAGTCATATGCGTACCTTCTCTCACACACTGCACATTTTATTATAATAATTTGTTTCCGATTAAATGTGAACATATCACATAAAACGGGCACTATGACCTTGTGGGCCCTGGGGCGACCGCCCCCTTGCCCCCACTCTGGCTCCACTACAGCGCACACCTGAAGCCTAAGAGCACACATCCTGCTCCCCCTTGTGGTCAAATTGTAGAAATGACAAATGATAAATGGCTGGTTGTTCACTACGAAAACTCAGTAGAAGGTACAACAGTCATTAGGAAAAAAAAGAAAAAAAACTTATTCAAAGATATTGCAAACACTAGTTTCCTGATTGAAATATAAAAAGGGTGTTCTCTGAAATGTACCTGCTGTCTCTCGTTGTCCTTGTTGTGTCTTTTATCTATTTTTAGCGACACAAATGACCAGGAGTCGGCAGATAATGTTCAGTCACTTTTACTGGAGTCTTTCAAAAGAAGCGTGAATCACACAACACGACGGCGCATGAGAGTGACGTCACCAACCATTCCCAAATTCACAAATGAAATGATATATTCTCTTCAATACACTACAGTTTCTGTAACAGTATAATAGCAGATATTATATGTGCCTACATTTAGCTCATCTTGCTGCTTCTACCAAAATTAGGGCAGACCTAATAAAGCTAGCCAATAAGGCCAATAACTCATTTTCAATTAATTCATTATTTTGGCATGGACAAATAAAATAGGGTTGTCTTTTTTTTTTTTTTTTTTTTTTTTTTTTTTTGAAGAGCTGTAATCAATTACTTTTCAGTAACTCGCACAACACTAACCGCCTCCTATGAACCTCTGGTGAACCCTGAAACTGTAGTGAGCCTGAAGACAGGTGTTTTAGGACCATGAGGAGAGCGGATTGAATGAGATGAGGGCGTCCATGTAGAGGAGCAGAGCATGGGAAAAGAGTAGTGGAGCGTCGTTCTCCACAGCGGAGCGCTGGTGCCAATGATGAGTCCCGTCGTTCGGTGCCGGTAGAAAGAAAAGCCTCCGCGCGCCTGGAAACGAGGGGAAGCGAGGATGAAGATGAGAGTGGTAATTAAGACCGAGAGCTGCAGTAAATATGACAGTAATGTTCCTTTGTGAGGATCTGTAGTGTTTATGGTGCTCTGAAGTGAGTTAACAATCTGACCTGTGTGTGTGTGTGTGTGTGTGTGTGTGCGTGCGTGTGTGTAAACCGTAAAGTTTCTATAGTTTCTGTTTATTTTCTGCATGCTGTGACTTAGTGTAGGGCAATTATGCACAGGAACTCAGCAGCCTTATGCTATTTTTATAACATGAAAACATGTTGCCTTGTGCATAGAACATGTGGAGCACATTAGAGTATCCTTCTGACGACTACATGAGAAAAGCACATTTATCATTATTACTATTTTTATTTTGCTTTGATATTTAATTAGCAGCATTTTATTTTGTATCTATTTATTAGCTTTTTTTATTCCAAAGTAAAGCTCTCACATACATCTTGTTCTCTCAGTGATTGACTTTTTTTGATGTAGTGCTCTGACTTGCTGTTGTTTTGCTTCTGTCTTTCCTCTGGCTCGTGTGTCTCTCCAGTGCCAAGGGGTTAGTGGTATCATCATCATTACCATGGTTACCAGCTTCATGGTGGTGTACAACAGCAGCTCTGGTGACAAATCATTGTTCGCATTATCATCCTCATCCTCATTGTCTTCGCATCATTCGGATGCTCCTGTTCCAGCCACAAAAGGACCAGACAGACCACAGATGCTCCCAGCATCAAGTCTGGATGGGTACACAGGTGTTCTGGATCTTAAGGTAAACATAAATCTGCACACTGCAGGATCCCCTATAAGGTTGTGTTGTTATAGGCAGTGATGATTTGGCCCTTGGTTCTTTAATTCAGAAAGACACATAGAGACACAAAGTCATTTATGTTCAACATGTTTAGCTTCACAGCTTCATTTAATTCAATCATGGGTGGCTGTCCTTTATGTACCAGTCATCTCATGTCCTCAGTCAAATAAAATGTCAACAGTCTGCTTTTTCTAACTGCACTTCCACATTTATCATTGCTTGATCATATGTATCAAACACAGAGAAGCTGAAACATAAAGGCAACACTGATTGCAATGATTTTCTTTTTTAAAGTGCAACTAATCTGTATTCTGTGGTCATCCAGGTGAAACGGAGGGAGTAGCATGTAAATGTCTAGCATAGGTATGGCCTGAAAACCTGGATCTGCTTGGGCTTAAAAGGAACTGAGTCTGTGCTGCATTTAATATCTTTGCCTGTCTTCATATTTGATAATATTTTGTTGTCTTTTTACACTTGCATAATGCTTTTGCTTTAGTCTTTTATTTTTCACTTCCTGAATCACCTCTTTGTTTTTAGAGTAAAGTTATACAGGTTAAAAGTTTGGCATTTAAAAAAAAATACAACAATAAATAAAAATTCAAAAAAAAAATATTTATTATAGCATGTTATTTGTATCATCCAATTTGTGTAGCATTTACCTCAAAATTTTGCTCTGGGAGTGCTGGTTCAGAAACATCTATAGTTTTTAGTTTCTTAATTTATAAAATATATGCTTACCATTGAATATTTATCAACACAACACTTAAAACAGCATGGGTGTCTACTTGAATGGCTTGTTAAAATGTAGTCCACTATAATTTTTCTGTTGTGTCAATAGTGCCTCAATTTTTTCTGTGATTTTTTTCCATGAATTTTATTTAAACAGGTGAGTCTCATTGAGACCCAGGGTCTCATTTTCAGGAGCGATCTGTTTAGGGTGGGAGAATGTGGGCAGTGGACTATCACTCAGACTCAGCAGATGGATGGATGGATGGATGGATGGATGGATGGATGGATAAACACAGCAGAGGAGAAAGTACATGTTTTTTCAAATTGAAATGGAGGAGACAAGTGTTGGGTCACCTTTCAGTGTTTAATAATCAATGAGAAGAGAGTTAGTTTGAGGAATACAAAGCTTGCTGAGTTGATGCATTCATCATTTTCTGTATAGTTTTGTCTTCAGTGATCAGATCATTTAAAGCTCATATCTAGATCTAATCTAGAGCATTTTACAGGTGTAATATAAAGAAATGTGATGTAGCTACGTCAGCCATTGTTTTATGTCATTGGCACTCTGTTGTTGACTGTCTTCTGATTGTCTTCCTCTTTACTGACAACTGAGCCATGATGGACTCGCATTGCAACATTTTCATGCTTCTTAGTGTCAAGCTGCCCCCCTCTCCCATGGGGGGCTTCAGCGCTGCTGCTGCTGTTGCCTCGCCCTCGTCAGAGCCTGGGATTGACTAACTAGGGCAGACCTGCGGTGGGATCTTTGGAGTGGGTGGATTCGTCTGTGCAGTTCCCTGCAGGGTCATGTGAGGTCTGCTACTGCTGTAGGGAAGCTTGGCTTTGACACAAGTGTGTGCATGCACGCACGCACACACGCACGTACGCACACACACACACACACACACACACACACACACACACACAGAGGTACTGCAGTCGTACACTCATGGAGACAACCCAATGCAAATGCCCAGGCATGCTGTTAAAATTTTATGCCGTCATCAGAGTCAGAGATGCTTGAAAATGTGGAGGAGAACTCTGTCTATTGTGCCTGCTGGACCTTTTTTTATGGTCTGCATTAACTGATGTGCGATTCGTGTTTGCACGCACAGTGGTTTCACTGAGGTGGGTGGTGGTCTGTGACATCTTTGGACGTTTTTTTTTTTTTTTTTTTTTCACCCATGAGGTGGAAAAACACCTAGCATGCATTAATCACCAAGAAGGTGCTGCTTCATGCCACTAAGGTTGAATGGTATATGCTTGGCTTTTTTCCTCTTGTCATTTTATTGCCTTTACAGCAGCACTGAAATCCAACCACCCTTATACTGAAAAGTGAGACCTTGAAGTTAGGGTTAAACATTTATGTGATTTACTCTGTGCAGCTCGGTGTCTTGGCATGTGCCTTGTTCCTCTCTGTCAGCCCTCTGCAGGGCTTCCTGCACATTCTTGTGTGATGTTTTTCTTCTGGTACGTATTTCATTCCTTTGATAAGTTGCAGTAATTAGAGACGGGTAGTTTCTTACAAATGCACACACGCATGCATGCATGCACGCACACACACGCACACACACACACACACAGTGTCCCTAATCTTCCTCTGCAGTCTTCATCTTCTCTCCTTCGCTAATGTTTTGCTGATTCCATTTAAAGAGATATTGACCTTTGAAGAACTGTCAGCAGAATCAATCTACACTGGCCTTTATAGGCTGTAATCACAAAGCCCGTGTGAAAGCATGAACGTAGACTGTTTGCTTCTGCAACTTTCTGATGTACCTACTTATTATGGGTAATACCTCTCGGTGTTCTGACAGCCTTTAATGCAGTCAGCCTTGGAGAAATAGGTGTCATTATAAAGTGAAAATGTTCTGCCTACGCTGACTCTTCTTCACCATTCATTTTAAGAGTGTTGTGTAGCGCAGAGATGCAGCTCATCAGCACAGATGACATGAGCAAATAAATAATGAACAGCTTTTTTATGAGGGTGCTTAATGGATGAATTCCCTGGGTGTGGAAATTTTTAATCCTACTTTAAGTAAGGATGCACTTATGGCAAAACCAGCAATGCTATCTGCTGTCATGCTCAAAGTGGTGTTACATCAACTATTTTGTTGTCCTTTTTTTTAAACTGTTAATGCAGATTAAAAACCATTATCTTCTTTATTGATTCCCATTGCCCTGTCTGGATAAGGTGACTGGCTAAAGGCAAATGGACACCATAAATACCACATTGCCAGCATCTTGTTCTCACTTTGGTGCTATGGTGCTTCATTCCCTCCGCCATCTACCACAGCGGTCCAGTCAGACTCTCACTGGATTTAGAGCAAAATTCCAGCTTGATTGTCTTTCTTGAAATTGAAACCAGAGCAAGTTTAAATATGTGAATAGAATATGTGTCACTGGCAGGAATTTAATGAGATCTCTGAAAGAACTGTCAAGAACGCTTCATTATAACTAATTGGTGTGTGACGAATGAAAGCAGTGCCAATCATTATTACAGCCTCACGCCACAGAAGAGATACCAATTTAACCTATTTCCTCTCTTGGAAAGGTCAATAGCCTTATTGTTGACATTTTGGAAAGTCACTTAAATGATCAAAATCTAAACAATTAGTGTCATTGTAGAACAGAAGATACCGTTCTATTTTCTTCCATACCACAGTCTGGACCAGAGGTTTGCTAACACTGGAGAACAGGGCTGTTGTATTGTGGTCTTTCCTGTATCGTCAAATTATTGTACTGTGAGTTTTAATACATGACATGAATTTTTTCAGACAAGTTTTGTCTGGATGGCTATCAGCCAAAATGCAAAATGGGCAGCATCAATTCTGCACTGAAGGACTCAACGGGAGAAAGAGTCTCGTACAGCCTGATACAGCTTATTCCTATGTGACATTTAGCTCTGTTGTTATCCAAGAACTATTACTAACTAACTAGTCAGTCACACTGTGACAATTAACACAGTTATACAAAATAATACAATTCCACATGATGACTCCTCTGTCTGCTCAGAACTGATCCTTCTGTCTGCCACTGAAAGAGTCCTCAGAGAGTTTGAACCATTTAGCCGCCTTTTCTTGAAAAATGTTAAGTATCTAGTTTTTGACCTGAGTCTGATTTTTTTATTTTGGGAAAAAAATGTGTGAATCAAAATGTGAGAGCTATTTATAGGCTGGGGAAAGTCACGGAGACAGCATGGACAAACATGTGGCAGAATTCACTTGCTTGGTATTGGGTTAATATCTCCCTATAACATTACAGACATATTTACATAAAAAATTTGGAGCATAACCTTATCATCATCACATCAGTACCAAAATATAAAAGTCATCCTCAAGGATTTAACTTTATGTCATATTTCCCTTATGCAAAATAGCATTATGTTTTATGTGATACTGAGCTTTATTTTTCTAGGGCTTCTTCATACCCATGTTCAATGTTGTTTGAATTTATAGTCTTCTTTTGTCTTTTTTACCTTAAAATTGTGAATCTAATGGCAAGTGTTTAATGATACAATAAAACAGATTCAATGTACGTTTAGAGGTTCTATCCATCCATCTTCTATACCACTTATATCTTTTCCAGGGTAGCGGGTAGAGGGGCCATAACAATCACATTTAAGTATCCAACAGTGCTCTTTCTGCTCCAAGTTACTTGATACTTTTATATGAATCGTTTAAAATACATTATTACCTCAGAAAATATGAGCCCTATTACGTTGTGCTTTGCAACTCCTTTGTGACCTCCACATAGCTCAACCATGTGGAAACTTTCTGCTGTAATTTTGTGCTGTTTAGTTATTTTCTAACCAAATGGGTTTTTAAGCATGAGGTTAGGTGCACAAAAGAAGCTCTTATGTAGCTTTAGATGCTGACTGATGGGGTTTTGCTCTGAAAGCAATTATGATTGTACATCTCCATGGAAAGTGTGTAATCGGGATCATACTGATGAGTCTGGAGTCAGTGAGTGGGCGGTAATTGACAAGGACAGGAACTAGAGCCACATTTGGAGCTACTCAGTTTTTCTGCTGCTGCTGCTTTTAGCATGCCAGCTCTTTATAACCCAGCTGACTTCTTATCAGACTTCATGCCTTGCATCTAATCTATAATGCTTCCAAGTCTGTACATTATTGATTGTGGAAGACAAACCACTGTCTGTGTGGTGTAGCTGAAGCCGAGGATGAGGTGGGAATAAGCACAAGTGTTCAGCAGCTTGTTGGTTGGTGATTGAATATTGGTGAAATCCATTTGTAAGATATTTGCTCATTCAGTAGCTGAGGTTTGTAACTTTGGCTGTCAAGCTTGTGAAATCCCCCATCTGGTTTTGAAAGGCCCTCTCGCTGTGATACAGGCTCTATAAGTGCCTATTTCCCAGCAACATCAAGCTGTCAGATGCTCAGGGAGCTAGGGCAAAGCTTCAGCAACGCTGTCAGGGACACTTTTATCATCTCAGTGGCACTTAAAACCATGATACAAGCCCTGCAACCTTCAATTGCCTTTACTTGTTTTAAAGATTCCATGGTGACTCAAAGTTGCTTGGAAGTAATTGGTTGAGCAGTGCTGAGGGGAAAACACACTCAATCTGTTGTATGTAGAAGAAGAGACAGCTAAATGGACTGAGATTTTTTTTTTCTCTCTTTCTGAAAGCTAAGATAGGGAGGGCATATTTGTTTAGGGAAGGGTGCATTTTGTTCCAACTTAGCTGTTATGGAGGGTGGGAGTCCTCTCAGACTTAATGCACAGCCGAACACTGGGTTATGGATTGAGACACTAGTACAGATTCTGTCCACAGAAACGTGACTGCAGTACACAATTGAGGTAATGTTCGACACCGCACAGTCACTTCAGGACATCCCCAGACACCACAGTCACACACACCTGTAGATAGACAGATGCATATATGCACAGGAGGGAGTCAATCAATGTGGGGGTCACAGACATAGTGGGAGTCCTTTATAAATATAACTGTGGGAGCCACAATAGCCTGTGGCGCTCGTAATATCTCCTGTATGCACACACACACACACACACACACACACACACACACACACACACACACACACACACACACACACACACACACACACACACACAATTCCACCTCAGAGCCTGATGGAGTGTGAAGCTCAGAGCACAGTGCAGAATGCCAATGTAGTTCTCTATTAAGGTTGGGAATAATTCATGTGAAGGGTCTCTGGGTTTTTGCTGTCAGATCATTCAGTCCAGGCTCACCTTTTTCAACTTTGAACATCTGACTGGACACAAGATCGAAAACGCCTGTTCCTTATAATTCAAACCAATACGGCAGCTAATAAAACTATATTCTAGCCTGACAGATCTGTCTCCCCTGAGTGCACTGGCTTTTGTAATACAGACATTTCTTGGTCAATTCCTGCAATTCTTTTTTAGATGTATGTTTTTTTTAAGAAAAATCATGCCTTGACTATGTTGGAATGAATAAAACTAGAAGTAGCATGTTTCCATAAAATGATAGTACTGGAGAATATCCTATGCTCAGTTGTCAGCCATTATAATCAGCAGTATATTTCAATAAATTGATATTTTTTTAGACCTGTTTGATTGTATGAAACAGAATTAGGCCAGCATATGAATATCATTTGTTTGATTAAAAAAAAATGTTTAGACACAAGTAATTAACCTGTCAGTTTCCAGAATGGGGGGAAAAAATAAAATGAAACCCACACTTTCAGCGGCAGTATCAGAGAGGCTTCATGTCAAGCATGTCATGTGTTGTGCTGTGCCGACTGGGATAAAGTTGCAAAAGTTTATTGCTACTTGGAAAACCAATCAAAATTAAGCTGTAAAATTAAGCACAGGAAAAAAGATTGACCTTGAAGCTTCATGTTCTGGTTTCAGTTATTTGCTTCACCACTACGTGTCATTCTGAACTGTTACTAACTACCTGAAGGACTGGCTTTAAATGGCTGAATTCACAATGTGATTCTACTAACGTTGGTTATTATGTGACATTTAGTCCTTTAAAAACCATAAGGGCAAAGTTATTGGGTTTGACAGAGATATTCTAACAGATTGAGGTTTACCTTGACTTTGACATTTATCTGTCTTTTATACAGCATTTATCCACATGACTGCACACAGGTTGTTGTTATTGTTGTTGTTTTGCAACAGAATAAAGTTGTTTTTAAGGAAAAACCTCCCATTCATAACCAATTTTTATCTGTACCTTCTTCAACAATATTCCTCTTACTGATCTCTGCTTAAGGATGTCACTTCTAACTTTGCTCTTGTATGATTCATTATTCTACCAGAGTTTTTTTCAAAAGCTGAGAATGAACTATTTATGACATCTTCTTGGCATGTTTATCTTCTTGATTGTTGAATTTGTCTCTGTATATAACCACTTGCATTTGTTAGAACGGCTTCTTATTACACCAAGGTTTTGATAGCTTTTGACAGTCTGCAATGCTCCTCAGAATAATAAAATCCCTGTGGCATAAGATAATGATTGAAGATTCTTGGGAAATTTTTAATCCATGATAAATAACATGATTTTTTTTTTTTTGGTTGTCAAAACTACACACTTTAACTAACACTTGTGTAACTGGGCCACTTTTAAATGTCAGTCAAAAAACTACTGTCTTGAGGCAAGATGTTTCAAAACCTTGTTAGGTAATTACTCTGTCATTGGATATCACACTGCAGTCTCAGATAGATTGTAATAATGTATTTCATCCTTTACCTTTGCAGCCTCTGAAAATGCACTGTGGGACCTGTGCCCTTGTGACCAGTTCAGGCCAGCTGATTGGGAGCGAGAGGGGTGAAGAAATCGACCGCTCTGAGTGTATCATCCGAATGAACGACGCTCCCAGTGTACAGTATCAGCCCGATGTTGGGCGGCGAACGACTGTGCGAGTCATAGCTCACTCCAGCTTACAGAGAGTGCTGCGTAACCGTCAGGAGCTAATCAACGCCAGCCAGGAGACCGTGTTCATCTTCTGGGGACCAAGCATTGCCATGAGACGCGATGGAAGAGGTCATGTTTACAACAACCTTCGGCTGTTGAAGCAGCTCCTCCCCAAACTCAAAGTCTACACAATTACAAGGCTCAAGATGCTGAAGTTGGATGAATTATTCAAAAAGGAAACAGGGATTGACAGGTAAACATTCACATCTTATATCTGCAAAAGACAAAAACAGCCACAGAAAAAAATTGAAAATCAGAAAGTGACTAACATGTTAGAGTGGAGTGTGTCGACTGTTTCAAATACTTTCAGATGAAATATGCTGCAAGGTGAGAATCCATTTCACAGATTGTACTACTTTTTCTAAAACCTGGCTAAATTCCAAACAGTCACAGTTGTATTAACAGGATTAGGATTAAACATTGTCTTATCTCTGGCAGGAGTGTATGAAGTTTGATACATTCCCCAAGCCCATTGTTGCAGGACTAATGTAATGCTTACGGAGAGAATCGCAAAGAACTTCCATTGTGACATTACAAGTAAAAATTCCATGGTTAACCATTATGTGTGAGGGTTCATCTGAGCTTTCACGTTCCTGAGCTTTAATGATGGGATGCAGTCATTTTCTTAATCTTGATGTTCGATTCTTCATCGAACCCTGGTCATGTCCTTGCCTAAGTGTTTTTTGTGCAAGACACTGAACCCCAAGTTACTTACAGTGATGTATGAGTACCTTACATGACAATGTGTGTGTGTGTGTGTGTGTGTGTGTGTGTGTGTGTGTGTGTGTGTGTGTGTGTGTGTGTGTGTCTTTTACTGTTACACTTTTTTTTCATATTTGCAATATAATTGGTAATGAAAATGTATTTGAAAAGCATAATCAAGTTTTACTCTCCTGACATTTATTTTCATCATTTCTTCTCAAAGGTTTAAAAAAAAGAACAAAACAAAACCCCAGAAAACAGTTCCTCTGACTAGCAGACCTTTCACATTAAAATGCAACAATTTGAGTAAGATCCAAACAGCATTACATCCCACACACAAATATCACTTTTTTAGATGTAGCATAGATATATTTTCCATTGCAATATTTTATGAAAAATATTTCTTCCTTTTCTTACCTGAGGAAAAAGAAGAAATATAGTATTTTAGATTAGGAGATATACCTTAAGCAACAAAAGCTTTATTGCAATTAACATTGACATCCAGAACAAATATGTATTAAAAAGGACGAGTGTATTTTATTATGTTTCAGATTTCTTGACTCAAAATCATTTTACCTTTCTGTTTAATTCTAAAATATGTCACTTTCATGTTTCTGGAACACAGTTGTTCCTTTGAGCTTGTGATACAGGTTAACTGTTCTGTAGAAATGCGGCAGAATGAAATGTTGATGTTTTGACAATAAACCAAACTGATAAGATTGATAAGACATTTCACTGAATCCTGCTATTCATATAAATTTATCTGTAAGTGAATAATAGGCCCACCACTTGATAAAAGGAGGTTGTATCTGAGTAGGTATTCAATTGTTTAGCTTTTATGTAACTATAGCTAGCAACAGAAAACCAGACGTATTTATTTTTACTTTAGTTTCTGAGGCTGCTAAATATTTTGAAAATATCTGCATTCATGTTGTCATAACTTTTCTGCATTTCTTGCATTTATCATTTCAAAGCATTCTTGTACCTGAATGTGACTGATACGGTAACACATAAAAATGAATGTTCACAGCTTCAACATGATCTTTCTGTAATATTCATGGAGCGTTTCTCAGTGTACCTGTGCTCTGTGACTCAAGTTTTGCAGCAAATGGTGATGCCCTCTTGTATTCCAGGAAAGGTTCCAACTCCTGGTTAAGTACCGGCTGGTTCACCATGGCAGTCGCCCTGGAGCTGTGTGACAGGATCAGTGTGTATGGCATGGTGCCTCCTGATTTCTGCAGGTACTCTCACATTCTGTTTGTTCTTCTTTCCTTTTCTTTTTTTGCAGTTGTAATTGCTATTTTCACATACACACTATGTTGCCATATCTGTCAATACCACACACACACACACACACTCAGACACACACACACACACACACACACACACACACACACACACGCACGCAGAATGAAAACAGCACATGCCATTAATTTGTTCGAAGACACAAAGTGAAGCTTTTTTTATATGGTTATGTAGAAGCCTGGGTCACTAGAAATTTTCTTATTAATCTTCAAGGACACGAAGGACATTTTGAAATACTGAGAGTAGATTGAAATGACTCTTCTTTGTCACACCAGGCTCCATCTGTGAGCTTGGTGTAACTGTGACTATTAGAGAAATGAAAAAAAATTGTATAATGAACACAACTTTAAGCACGGAATCTTCTGATCTTTCAATTTTTTTCTTTGTTCCTCCTTCTCTTTATTTCCTGCTGTGCCTCACTTCTTCTCCCCCTCTCTACCCCTGCATCTCATCATCATCCCCGCTCGCTCTGCGCATCCCTTTTCACATCCGCATTTTGACTTTCATGCCTTTTTATGCTTCACTCCACACCTCCTTCTATTTAGATCTTCCTCCCATCGCACTGTACCATATCATTACTATGAGCCCTCAGGACCTGACGAGTGTTCCATGTATCTCTCCCATGAGAGAAACCGACGAGGGAGCCACCACCGCTTTAACACGGAGAAGATGGTGTTTGCAAATTGGGCCCGAACCCATGATGTTCATTTTTACCGGCCCAACTGGAAACCGACTGCTATTGGCTCGAACAGCTCATATACTCTTATTGGACCCTGAAAGTCACTCTACAGAAAATCCTACAAGTGTGGAATACATACATGGACTCTCTCTGGCATGCCACCTCCCTCTCAGGCCAGAGTGAACACATGAAACAGCAGTCGGTGAGAACAAGCAGCTTGTGGCTGTTAGCCGGCTGTCTAAGCTGCTTGGCAGAATGGGATCATTGCATAATAGCAGCACAAAGTCTCAATGTTTTGGAAGTGTGACTCTAATAGGATGAATTTTACACGGGAATCAAAGCCATGGAGGTTGGCAGAAGTGTTCTTTACAAAGCGTGGAGCTGTTTCAATTATACTTGAGCTGGCAAAGATGAAACAAAGAAAAAGATATATTGCAATAATTGCAGTTTTTATGATTAATTTCTGGTAATTATACACGAGTTTATGTCTCGGAGCAATCGTGTCCTTAGGATTATGCTTGTGACATTTAGGATTATTGAATTAGGATGTCACCATGCTTGCATTGCTAAACAGAACTAAGCACACTGTATAGTTATAATTGACAGAAATGATTGGATTTAAGCTCACGATAAACATACATGATAGATTTTGCCCTAAGTGAATGTAACCCTACTGAAAAGCAACATTATTTAACACATGAATGACTTATTCCCAATCATTATGCACAAAATAAGGGGGTTGTTTAATCAGCTCTAACATTTATTGTGCAGCAGACAGAAATGATCCATGTAGTGTATTCATTACTGAATATGTTTTGCACCAAAAAAAGGGAGGAAAGATCTCTGTCACACAGCACTGGGTGTCATCCTGACATAATGGAGGTTATCTGGGGTTACTCAAAGACACAGACAGGTCTGAGTGAACTTATGTCAACCGAACAACTGTTGTTAGCTGACCAAATGTTTACAGCAACCGAGAGAATTTCACCAAAACAGGTCTATTTGGGAAGAATTGATGCTTGTTTTTATTAACAGAACATTGTCACAGTCATCTAATGCTGTGTCTTATTCTGTTTGCCTTTATCAACTTCAGGTTGATTACTGTAACTTTTGTTTTTTTTTTCAGCCCTTCCGAAAACCTTTGCGTAGTACTGTAATTGTGATTATTGTGCAAGCCAATAAAAGACTGATGATGAATGCCTTATATGTTGTCATTAAAAATTTCCATCAGGGTTGGAACAAGGCTCCCAAAAAAAAAAAAATATATATATATATATAATAATATATTAAAAATATTAAAAATATTTTTAATATATTAATATATTAATATAATACTAAAAATATTATATATATATAAATATATATATATATGTATGTATGTATGTATGTATGTATGTATGTATATATATATATATATATATATATATATATATATATATATATATATATATATATACATATATATATATATATATATATATATATATGTAGGAGGTCACGGGTTTATTTTTTGTTGCTGCTATTGTTGCTGCTGTTATTGTTGTTGTTTGCAATTGTGTGAAAAATGGCCTTGAGACAATTGTTATATTTTAAAAAGGCAACAGCTGAAAAATATGTGACAGAATGAAGATTGTGTGAGTGTCATAATGGTTCTTAAATGTAATCACATGAATGTAAATTCTGTAAGTTACAATCCAGAATAAACTGCCCTGTGATGACTGTTTTTTTTTTTTTTTTTTAAATCTGATTTAAGTGGTCCCTTGAAGTTTTGAAATCCAATGAGCAAACCATCAAGGGCTTTTCTGTATTAGTGGTGCAATTGTTTTCATCAGAACAGCTTCTTCAGTCCTGGCCAGGAGGCTTATTTCATAGCCAATTTTAATACAGCTGGTAGTCAGCAAGGAATTATACTGAGCCATCCAACCTTATCTCCGGGTTGATGGGAGCAGCATGACTGTTGCAGAATTCAAGACGTGTCGTGCTGCAGACAAGGTCTGCGAAAAAAAAACTATAGAGACACTGACTGCTGTCTGTTCATGTGTTCATTGGGATTATACTAGAGGAGGCAGCACCAAGGTAGAATCGTAATGCCGACATGCTCTCAGGTGCTGTGAGAAAAGCCCATGAAGTGCTGGGGAGTCATGCTAAGTGCGCTGGCTGCTCCTTCGATCTGTGATGTGTGCACTGCACACCAATTACTGGCCCTTCAGGTAGAAAGTCTGGTTTTTAAAGGCTTCAAAGGACAAGCTGGCAGCAAATGAATCTACGACTGCTGACTTAAAAGGCATGCTTGAGACAGGGTCATCAATTCCTCTGACCTTGGAAACACTGAGATAAAACAATAATACTGAGATGACAGACACTGGAAAGGTGATGCAAGTGGAACAAGGAAAAGCAAAGATTTTGTATATATTGGCAAAAGTACTGAAGATTAGATTAGATTAGTTTAGATTTAGTGCTTAGTAAATCTGCTCCTGGGCCAATCTAGCCCCGCACGGACAAGAAAATGATCAGTCTATGCTTCAGTTTTTTTTCTTCCAATCCAACAGTTGATGTTTCATTCCACAATCTCAGAATCTAACTGAAGTTACTTAAGGATTAAAGAACTACAAATGATGTCCATACAGTTGTTGACATCATGTAGTTGGAAGTTACTGAATTTAAAGGGTACTAAGAATTTAAATGGTAGGTGTTGAAAGATCACTACATTTTTTTTTTTTCATGATGAAATTGATCCTGCAGAGAAGACATGAAACATTGACTGATAACTCATCGAAACCACATGAGGTGCTGATTTTCAACAGGAACTATTTTTATATTAAAGGTGCATCAAGGAGTTTTACAACCTTAAAAATACTTATTTTCCACCCTAAATATGTTACACATTTTTAATGTGTACAATGTGCCCTGACATATTCATTACAAGTACCTCTAACAGCGCTAAATTGTCATTTGAAAGTTGCAGTGCCGGTCTGGCACCAGCATTTTTTTTTTTTTGGGAGAATTTGAAAGGAATGACTTAATGCGCGCTCCGGCTGGTTAGGTTTCGTTTTGTCCGCCATTACTCCGCCAGATGCTTAGTGAGCAACAACTGAGCAGGATCTTCCAGAAAGTAAGAAAAGCCTGGCTTCTAGCACTGCCACAGCTCCAGCACAGACTCCACCAGGTAAAAGAAACTTAAATCTTACTTCAGCGCTACTAAACGAGCGAGGAAGGAGTTCCCCTCTTCCGTGCACGCGAGCCACAGGGACGAGTTTTTCACTGAGCTGCATTACGCCCAAGGCCTGCAGGGGGCGCTGTTTCGCATAAAATCTGCAAACTCCTTAAGGCACCTTTAAGCAAAACTGCAGTTAGTTTATTCCTCGTCCCTTGGTAATAGTTCTACATTTCATGTGCCTGATAACAAAACTACAATCATGCAACATATGCAATAATTCCAAAGTTATTCCAGAGAGAGAGAGAGAGAGAGAGAGAGAGAGAGAGAGAGAGAGAGAGAGAGAGAGAGAGAGAGAGAGAGAGAGAGAAACCATTTTTCAAGAATAAAACTGGTTTAATAAGATGTGGTCAGAATTTCAAAAGAGAAAAAAAGGGATTATTGTTGATTATTGTTATTCTTGTGACTTTTGATTTACCCTCTTTCAATAAAAAGCTACAAAGTATAACTTTCATTTAGCTCTACAGCAATTAAGTGCAACATAAGAAACCCTGTCTCAGCACAGTCTTCTGCTTTTGTTTTATTCAAATATAACTGAGAGCTGTCAACCAAAATTAATTGTTGTAATTGTTTTCTTACAAATTGATTTAGAACTAAAATTAAAGCTGCAAGCACCGTTTGATGGGAAAACTGCTCCTCAATCTGTTACTTTTGGGCCAAAGTGAGAAAAAAAATTACTATTGGGTAGGAAAACCGGTTATCTTTCAGTCTGTGAGGTTTTTTAAGCAGTCAGACTTTTAGTTTAGACAGCAGAGCCCTCAGCTTTGGAGAAATGTGACATTTCCCCATTTAGCTCCATTAAAAATGGGACAAGAGAGCAGAGGACACACCTTTTGTCTCTGGCAAAAATGGACAAATATCAGTGAAATTTTACCATATTTGATACATCTTTTTGTTTGGAAGGACCTTCTGGACAAGGATTATTTGATTCTTGGAGTGCTGCTTACTGGAGGTTCCTAATTTTATTGAAAATGGTGGAGGTTCAGCATCGTTGGGTTTATAATTAATATAAAAGTGTTTGGCCAGAGGTTTTTATTTAAAACATGACAATCGCCTACAATATGAAATAAGCCTAAGCATCTCAAGGTAGCATAACAAAAGTAAAATCAGTTATAGTCATCATCTCAACCACTTCTCAAAAGCAGTGGTGACTGGTCATTAGGGACAGGTGGGGCACAGCGCCACCTGCACAGCAACAAAGCCAGTGTTAAATCAACTCAGAGAGTTAAATTTAACAACAGTAAAGTGTGTATATGTTTCCACTATTTTCAGTGCTAATTTAACACTAGCACTAGTGTTAATGTTCTTACACTCAGCTATAGTTATTTATTTTAACACTATAGGGAGATTAATATTAACACTGGCTTGCCCTGGCAAAGCCTTGCTCTGTTTTCTTTTACCCGATGACTCTCTTTCACTCTGCCTACGTCGATGGCATACATGGTGGTCTGGATGAAGGTGAAGAAGCTGGACAGCGCATCATCATAGGGAAGGGCAAAAGTATAATGCACCTTGAAGAGCTCATCAAAGGCAGCAATTGAGGTCTGTATCCTGCAGGGAATGGCCTTCTGGTCCAGGATGATGTTGAAATCCTGGATGCTGTTGCTTCTTTCTCCAATACCAAGAAGAAAGGGCTATTAGCGACCGGTTTCTTATAGGGGGTTTCCATGCTTGACCCCACCTGAGAGAGAGAGGTTAATATTTCATAGTCAGATGTACACAACGAATGAATTCACAGATGGATCTATGAAAGAACACAACACTATTTTTGTGAGATGAATGGCTGAGTGATTTTTTATTTTACAATTTAACTGCATCTCCAGCACCAGCACCTTCATCCCCATTACCCATCTTGGCACCTGAAAAGCTTATAAATACTGTATAGTCTTCAGAAAATACCTTCATGAACTTGATAAGGTGTCTAGCAGCCTCCGATGCACACATCTTGCCTTTTATCTTGCAGACTTCTTGCCTTTTACTGTAGGAGGCGAAGCAGCAGAAGGATGGCAGTCATCTCAGAGTCCCACTCTGTAAATTAACCCCTGTTAATTTACACCAACACTAAAAAAATAACACTGGTACATTAGCTGTGTGGAGTCACCAGAAAGGACTGTAGGCAAACTCTTATAAATTCTTTAAGATTATCTGAAATATTTGTGCTGCGTTCAATGACGAGTTTTTTATTTTTATTTTTATTTTTTTATTTATTTATTTATTTATTTATTTATTTATTTTTACCAGTGGGGCTAGTTGGCACCAGAAAGCACATTTTGGCAGCGAAGGGGTTAATTTTTTCCATTTTATAAAATGTTTCGCCAGTCAAGATGCACGTGCGACATTTGGTGAGTGTTGGTTTTGGTTAGGAGGTCAAAATTGGGTTTATTTGGACGTTGGTATAATAAGAACCATGAAAAACCACCGGAAGAACAGAAGATACCTTGCCCTCCAGGGTTAATGATAATGATAATAAAACACTAGGAATACAACAGAGGCCTTGCTGCAGGCCTGCCTTTTGCTGGTCCCCAAGTCCTGACTAATTCCTAATTTCCATCACCAGTTAACCTAAACATGCATGTTTTTGGATCGTGGGAGGAAGCCGCAGTTCCTGGAGGGAGCCCCTTTTTGTTTTTATGTTTGCCGAAGTAATCTAAAAGTAACTGAGAGCAGTCTGGTAAGTTACTTTTTAACTGAAGCAATTAGAGTAAGTTACTGATTTACATTTTTTGACAAGTAACTTGTAATTGTATCGGATTGCAATTTTAAAGTAACCCTCCCAACGGCCTAAAACTGTCCCAGACCTGCCTTGTTCGTGATAGTTTAGCTTCATCAGCAAGCCTGCAAAATGCCATCTTCCTATGGAGACCAAACAGTTTGGAGTGTGCACTGAGTCTGCACTGACATCTGGTGGTCTCTTTTATTGGCAGCACTTTGTCTTCTAGTGCTGCATGCTTTTAATAACAGGCAAGTGTGTCTGTAGGATCTCCGGTATTTGACTTGTGAAGTGTAACATTGCATGGATGTGCAGCAGTTTATCTGGAGCATTTACAAAATGTTTTCTGATTGCTGGAGTGCTGACTGGAGAAGGCTTATTCAAAATAAAACATGGGCATTTCCCTGTCCTGTCTCTTCATTTGTTGTACAATTATTTGTAAGCATTGCACCAGCAGTTGTTTTGACATGCTTAGGGAAAATCCAATTATTTCAGTGTTGAAAATAGACTTACTAGTTTTACAATCTTTTTTTCTTACATTTTCTTCAATATTTTTTGGATTAAATGAATAATAAATAACATTCAGATTCTTCAAAATTTTGCTGTTTTTGTTGCTCTTTTTCTGTTTGCCTTAACAAGCACAGCCGTTTAGAAGATAATCTTTTGGAGATGTGGATGAATCAGCAACTACATTATGTAGGGCAAAATGATCAAGTTCTGCCCATACTCTGTTCTGTTAAATTGTTATTTGATACCTGGTTTGGAAGACATGTGGGAATCACTATCATACTCTCCCTGGAAACAAAACCTGTTCTTCCAGTCACTGTGTACCTCCATTGTTGTGGCTTTTGTTGTTGCGTTGTGGCTTTTAGATTAGATTTTGGAGGCAGCGAAAGAGGAGACAGACAAGGGAGCATAGTCGAGGGTTGTTTGTTGCCGACACACAGCACTGACAGCTGTCAAACAGGAAGGCCTCATTGACAGATTACTTCTGCCTTTATACACTCACCGCCCGTGTGCCACACCTCCCCACTTCAGATGTTGAAGCTTTTAAAGCGCTGTTGAAGACCCACCTTTTTGCAGTGACCTTTAACACAAGCTGAGAATGTATTGTGATCCGTATGTCTCCCTGTGCATCTGTTATAATTTGTATGTCATTGTTTTGTACAGCACTTTGGGCAGTGGAAACTGTATTTTAAATGTGCTTTAGAAATAAACTTGACCTTGACTTTCACCTTGACCACTTCACCAAACCCTTCTAATGTGAGATCTCATTGACGCCACACATCATCACATCACCATGGATTTTGGTGTTAGGATTCTAGTGTCTTTTTTCAGTGTCCCAGATCCACCTGCTGCTTCTCAAAGTCAGAAGAAGAAACAAATTTTCTCTGACGACCTCTGTAGCTCTTCCATGGTAAGTTTGGCAGGAAGTGGCTGAGCTTCATGCAAACTAATTGTAGTTGTCTGTATCCTCTGTAGTTAGCAGTTTAGTCTAACTTTCACCACAATGTTGCTTGTGTTTCTCTGTTGCAGAGCAGGAAGATGCAGGCTGAGCCCTCCACTCCACAGGACTGGTAAGAATCTTTCACTCAGTGAGACAAATCTGACCTCTTAACAGTCATGTGCCTAAATTATTTCCACTAAAGTGTAACAAAGTGAAGTTTCTCATCTGATCCAAATCTGTTTATCAACTTTGAGCTCTTACTGAATCCAACCTGGCATGTTTTACAATCATGTTTGCTTTCTTTCTTTCTTTTTTTCTTTTTTTTTGTTACATGTCATTGTAGTGATGGAGAATGGAAGAGTAAAAAATATTGCAACCCTGACTGCTTAGGGTAAGTACAACAGAGCCAGACGTAAATCTGATCTGTCACATTGTTCAGACAAAATGAGCTTGAGTTTTTGACGGTTCTGTGAGGAAGTCTTGAAGTTGTCTTTTCATTTTTCAGATTTCCAGACCTGGATCTGACCTGCTACATGAACACCAGCCTGCAGAGTCTCCTGACCCTGCAGGGCTTCGGAAGCAGTATCACCCAGATGAAACCCGTCTGCACTCTTGTGATGGCCAAGGCCACACATTAACCAGGAAGGTGAAGCCATTCACTCATTTTCTTAAGTTACAGCCACACCCCAAACATTTCATCTCACACAACACAAAATATTTGATTTAGAATAATTTTTTTTAGTATTCCACTGTTTAAATTGAGTGCATACTTTCACGCATTGAAAGACACCAACCATTACTTTTTGTGCTTATTAATTGTGTTTTTGAGTTCCATCCTTGAGTGGCAAAAGGTGTGGCAGAAGATGGAAGACTCTTTGTGCCAGAGACCACCTGATGAGCTGAACCATGTGCTGCCATGTCAGAGGGGGTTTGACTGGACCTAATTATACAAACCATTAGCCATGGACTGGGTTGTTTCTTGTTTCCCCCTCTTCTTTTGTTTGGTTTAGCCTGGCCCTATATTTACACTCCCTATCAGCTCATTCTGTTTAGGTCAGTTTTTTATGTTCGTGCCTCAGTTTTGTGAGTTGTTTTTGAGTTTGGTCTGAAAGCAAAATACTTGACCACGATAGATCTTTGCAAGAGATACTGGCAGGTTCCACTCACCCAAGAACTGACTGCTTTCAGGACACTATGGGACACTTCCAGTTCACGGTGATGCCGTTTGGCCTGCATGGAGCCCGGGCTACATTTCAGAGGCTCATGGACCACATACTGTGTAACATTACTGATTTTGCTGCTGATAATTTGGATGATATTGTCATTTACATATTGATGCATCTGATATGGGGGTCTTGGAGCTGTTCGTCTTCAGGAGACCACCAGACGATCAACATTCAGTTGCCTGTATTAACCAGGAAGTGTTGCCTCTGGAAGTTCGGTATTGAACGGTGGAAAAAGAGGCACTGGTGATCAAGTGGGCCCTCAACTCATTTTGATATTGCTTCCTAGGAAGAGAGTTTGGAGACGGACCACAAAGCTCTTCAGGGAATGCAGAAGATGAAGGACACGAATGGGAGGATTACCTCCTCCCTAGTATCTGCTAGTATCTAGCACTGCAACCATTCCCCTTCATCATTCGGCACTTCCCAGGGAAGGACAACCCCACGGCTCTCTCTCACAGTTCCAGCGAGAGTCCTGTAAGGAGGTGGGGGGGTGGGGGGGGTGGGGGGGGGTGACTGTAGTTGATGAAGAGTTTCCAGCACATCCAGGTGTCCTCCAACCAGGTAAAGAAACGGAGATGAGCCGTCAAAAAATGGCAGCATAGGGATGATGTGACAGTCGGCATGTATTAGTGAAGCTAACGCTCATTTCCTGTGTTTTCTCCTCAGGGTGCTGGCTCCTACAGGCTGGTCAGTGTCATCAATCCTTTTTGTGACATAGCTGGAGGTAAGTCAGTCATGGCCACACGTTAGACACACAAGTTCAACTTCTCCATGGAAACTAAGAATTATAGACTGTTTACTCGATGTTTCAAATTAAACTGCATCTGTTAGCAAAAGTTGCGTTTTCAGTGGCTCTGAGCTGTTGTGACAGCGGACACCCAAACGTTTTGTTTTCCCGTGGAAAAAAATGTTGTAGTCCATACAGAAACATGTTCCAGTTCCACTGTGACCATGCCCTGGTATCTCACATTCACATCAAACAATGTTAGATGAGAATTAGACAATGGAAAGGAAGTGCTCAGTTAGAGAACTCCTTTCCAGCCCCCAGGAGGAAGATCTAATCTCTGACCTCGCTCCTGTTAGGACACTACATCTCTGAATGCGTGCACCTCGATGTCCGTCCAGACAAGCTGAGTGGCCGCTGCCTCTGCTACGACTCCAAGGTCACCTGGACAGCTGGCTCGTTTGTTCGGGAGCAGAAGTCGGCGTTCCTCCTGTTTTACCAGAGAAGGGTAAGAAGATGCAGCATCTCACTCAGAGTTACGGTCCAGAAGAAGGACTTTAATGCTCACATTTCATCTTATCTCAGGTGTCTGACTAATGGAACCGAGGGTGAGCCCTAACGCAGACTCTCAGGAAGAAGGCTGACTCGATCAGAGCGTCCAGGGCAGAGATGTCCACCAGGCACAAACCAGGAGCGGAGCCAGAGTCCAGAACCAATCCAGGAAGTCTAAGAGATGGGATCAGGTTTCATGAACAGATGTGAATAAAACCTTTAAAACATTCAGCAAGACTGGAGCTCTCTGACACTTCAGATCTTTTTATTCATTCTTGAGACATAGTGCATAGGTGTTCATCAAGTAAAGGCAAACTACTCAATTTACAGATACACGTCAACATCTCGCACCAAAAAAAGGGGGTTATATTGTCATCAGCAATTAAACATTAGAATTAAATAAATATCAAGTAAATATGAAATGAGAAGACCTAAAGTATAAATGGGGAAAAATAAAATAATCCCCAGTCACTGCCAGCAAGCTCACATACATCAATATCAGCCGGTCATCGCGAGAATACATAACCTTGATGAGTTGGTAGAATGTGGTAATGTTAAGGTCTCCACGCCTTCCAGAACTTCCCATGCAAGTGCTGAAGTGAATATCTAATTTTGTTGAGTTTCAGGCAAGACATACCTGTCAGCCATTCTGTATGAGTGGGCGGGGTAAGATCTCTCCAGCTAAGGAGGATCCTCCCCTCCTATAACCCCAAAAAGTGCAATAAGAGGCTGTGGTTCCAGTTTTACCCTCAGATGGAAGACCTCCACCCAGGATCTGTTCAGACTGGGACATGACCAGTACAGATGAAAAAGGGAGGTGTCATGGATTTCACATTTAAAACACAGTGGCCTAACCTCAGGGTAAAAAGTAGCTAGTTTGGCTCTGGAGATGTGGGCTCTATCACTGCTTTGAATTGGATAAGGCTGCAACGAGCATGTAGAGGAAGAGTTAACCAGTTTTAAAACGAGGGTCCATGGGTCCTCTGATAAAGAGCTGCCCAAGTCCTACCTCCCAAACCCTCTCAAGTTTGTCCACAGGCGCACTCACAGTAGCCAGCATTCTGCCATATAATACAGGGACAAGTCTGTTCTCAAATGGATTTAAAGAGAGGATTGCGTCAACAATGGTTGCATCTGGTGGCATAGGAGGGTTGAACAGTTTAGAACACAGGTCATGTCTTGCATGTAAATTCCGAGCTCAAATGAAATTTCAGATTCACAGATTTTCAACCACATTAATACCAGGCTGCTATTGTGAGGAATTTCATTATTCAGCTCATTGATGTTTTTTTTTATTTTTTATTTATTTTGTAGAGCAGTGCCTGAAGTACTTTTTTAAGACGTCAAATGTCTTTAGTCATTCTGTTTTTGTTGAAGAATGGATAGTTTTGATCAGAATAAAACCATTTTCTCTGCAAAAGTGCCTAGAAACAAAGCTGAAGTGAAGTGAATGTAAGCCCCCCTCAACAACTACACCAGTCCCACGCCGAACTGTTTTCAAGAGTTGAGAACCCTGTTATAAACTGAGATGGATCAACGTGTCTGTTTTTCCCACAGGGTCAGTATGTTCTCTGTGAACCTGACTGAAAACTCAATGTACAAGCGCCTCATAAGACAAGAGTTATTCCCCTCAGTATTGTGCTTTCATTTGACAATTTAGAGTGGACACACTGTGGAAGAAAGGAGTTTTGAGTAAAAAAAAAGTATGCTGTGTGTGTGTGTGTGTGTGTGTGTGTGTGTGTGTGTGTGCCATCTGAGTGCACCTCTCATCCACTTCCCTGAAAATACAAAATTCTGTCATTTTTTTCAGTGAACAAATGTAGAGTTAAAACAGGATTTTCCTCTGTCAAAAATAGACTTATTGGTTACAGTAATGCAGATCAAAAATCGGTAGCTTAAGTTAAAGGAGCAAAGACTACATGATCTGAATTGGACATATGAAACTATTTGATACAATAGCAGTTATTTACAATAATGTCAGTATTTATAAATTCTTGTTTCCACCCCTGGAAACAGCTCAACAAATATTAGAATTATTGGATCATCTTCATTGGATCCTTATAGACATCCTGAGAATTTACAATTAAATAAAGGTAAACACTGAAGTTGTGCTGCTTGTTCACACTCTGGTTCCCAGCTAGTTTTAGCATATCCAAAGCAGAACTGAGCTTATTTTTTCCTCCTGTTGACTTTGCACACAGAGACAGTCAGGAGCTTGTGAGAAAGATCTGAAGCTGCAGTTGATTGACCAGTAAAAAACAGCAGGCCGCTAACTTTACTGTCTAGTAATGAGATGTGAAGGAGGGACAGCACATGCTCATTCAGCATCATGTGGATTAACATTAGGACGATTGAACAAATAAATGTATTCACCAAGAAGCCACCCCTCACACACAGCATCTTGTTCCCAACCTTGCTGCGACTGAGAATGTTTAACTCCTCGCAACAATGTTGGTTAATTGCCTTTATGCATCAGATGTGAAGTTTACCATGGACACATTTGTGAAGTGGTTGTGTTTTTATAGCAGTGTGTGTCTGGTCAATAGCTCTAATTACATTTAAAAACCAGTGTTCAAATTGCTTTTTTTGTTGACCATTTCATCACCTCACATTTATTTGTTACACCAGTTTCCCAGCGTCTAATTGTTGCCAAAGGATCGACAGCTGTAGAAACTTTCATACTGCAGCCATTCAGTCGGTGTGAGGTAACACATTTCCACTGTCATTCCACTCTTGATACATCTGAACCTTGCTGTGAACAAGAACGTACGCCATGTTTTTTCGTGCGCAGGCACCATTTGTTCAAGAGGCACTAGGTCTTCTGTCAGACAGACCAACTCTGACTGTGAAACACAGCCATTGACAAATTACTGCTTCCTTCCTGCTTCCTTCCTGTGAGATGTACGGTCTCACAAACCGTCACTTGATTCAGTTTGCACCTCACATGTTAAACCTGTGCTGGTTGTGAATGTGAGCTTGCTGAACATCACCCAATCTGCCTCAGCAGCAAGGGCGTGTTGTTTCTCTGTCTTGAATAACCTTTTCCATCAGTTGTCAGCTTTTGCAAATCTTGCAGTTTGACCCAAGATGACTTAATTAATTTTCAAAACGTTTTGGTCAGGATGGCAGACACTGGCTGACAGTTTAAACAAAAAAAAAATGATGAGAAAGGAAGGACGAGTTTACTGAGACAGTACATTTGTTACCTGTGAATCTTGACTTGAAGGGGGGGTTGGGGGGGGGGGGGGGGGGGGGTGATTAGATGGAGATGCGAGGAATGAAGGAACAGTGCTGCCGGCAAAAAAAACCTACATTATGGGTTATTTTCCCATTTCGCTCAATATGCTCCATCTTCCTTACTCCATCTGAACTCTACCAAGGCAGTCAGCCTATTAGAGCAGCCCCATTTGATGGAGCTAACAAAAGAATGTGATTGTGCTCCCATGCCTGTGCTCACCTCGTATTGTGTCTGGCCTCTTCAGCGCTTCCGCTGCTTGTCGATGCCGAGTATGACACCACACTTGAAGGTGCAATGTCATCTGAAATGACAGCATTAGGAGTCGCTGCAGAGGATAATTACTGACAATTAGGCCACATTAGATCACTCTGAATAAGGCTTCGTCACCACTCCATAATGATGTGACAATCTGTTTTCACAATGAGAACAGACGACAGCAAATAAATTGTGGAAGAAAGAAAAATGTATGCGAATAGAATGAAAAAAAAAACCTTTCATTCTTTTCTCCCTCTCTAAGGCTGCTGTGTTTTAACATGAAGTGACCAGATAATCTCCAGCCAAGCTTATAACTGTGCGCTCTGTATATTTTAGTATTGTGTCAGTTATGAACACTCAAAACATACGAGTAACCTCGTATTTAATAACCCTCGTATTTGTTATATTTTATGAACGCAGTATATCTGCTTTGTCTTACAGCTATATGAAAAGGTGACAAAGGTCGTAAAAGTTAGGCCTAAGTATTTTCTTGTTG
Source organism: Salarias fasciatus (assembly GCF_902148845.1). Classification (NCBI taxonomy): domain Eukaryota; kingdom Metazoa; phylum Chordata; class Actinopteri; order Blenniiformes; family Blenniidae; genus Salarias; species Salarias fasciatus. Next base: position 20,307,725 of record NC_043766.1, on the reverse strand, counting down.
TTGTTGTCGCTGGTAAAATGGAAATAAATCTAATTTCTATAGCGCCTTTACACTGCTTAAGCTTTCACACATACCAGTGGAGCTAGCTGTCATGCAAGGCACTCAGTCCATCTACTAGAAGCAGTTTGATGCTGCATCTGAGCCACAGCCACTGTGAGAGCTACATGTTTGTTTTTGGTGGAGGCGTTCCTGGCACGCACTGTTGGCGTTGTAGGAGGCATCACAAAATCCACTCAAAACATATGTGCTACATATAACACACATGCCTTCTCCGACTGTGGTAGCTATTTTTGGTTGAAAGTCAGACTTATCCATATTTTTAATCATCAGTCTTTGTTTATTGTTTGAAACTGTTGTACTTCTGCACAGAGTTTTTGTTTATTCATTTAATTTGACTTTGTTGAACTCACAATAATTCTGCGCTATGAATCCCACCCCATTACTTTCTAGTTATAATTTACTCTCAAAACCAAAAAGTAAAAAGTCTGCTTGCTGAAAGGATTTCCTCCTGACCTTGAGATTTTTCAGCTGAGCCACACCTCTGAAACCCTCTGGCCTCCACGGTGAAACTCAGGCCATATTGTGAAAACTGAATGTATTCAAGAATGTATTCATGCTTTTTTTCTTTCTTACTTTATCAAGGTTATGAGTGATTGAAATCCATACATTGATACTTTCTTCACTCCGTTTGGACCACAATAAATATGAATGTGTTTATCCAAGTGGTTTTTCTTCTGGAGTACACTTACTGAGTCAGAATGACTGCAGACTGCTTTTTTTTTCTGTCACTTGTCTTTCCATCAGGCTGTAATTGGTGACAGAAAATGCAGCAGAGTGAGGAGAGCATTTACAGATTACTGCTGTACAAAAAACTGAGAACAAATGTACCCTTGGAAGGAGAGGAATAAGTCTCTCTTGAAGCGCAGTGGCATATAGGATTAAACTGTGTCAATAAGTACTGAAAGACAGATTTTAAATACAATCTATATCTATATATATATATATATATCTATATCTATATATATATATATATATATATATATATATATATATATATATATATATATATATATATATATATATATATATATATATAAAATAAACGAAGATTTCTCCAAAACTACATTTTTTTAAGTTATGTAAACTTGATCAAAAAATTCTCATGCAATCTGCTTCACAAAAATATTTGACTTCTGTGAGCTTGTCAGGGTTTATGGTGAAGTGTAAAATGACCATTGAGAAAAACCAGCGTGTGTGTGTGTGTGTGTGTGTGTGTGTGTGTGTGTGTGTGTGTGTGTGTGTGCGCGCGCGCGCGTGCGTGCGTGGGACTGAGAGAGAGAGAGAGAGAGAGAGAGAGAGAGAGAGAGAGAGAGAGAGAGAGAGAGCATGTGAGCATTGTACACGTGACATATTATTCTGATTTTTTTGTAGAATAAGATGTGGAGTATTTTTGCACACATTGCTGTTTTAAGCAGAGGGGCAGCTATTATTGTGCAGTGGCATTTTGCTTTTCGTTATTCTTCGTACTTGTCAGTTTGCGGGGAGGAACAAAACATTCACAGCCGAATAAAACTGAATTTGCGCATTTTATACCTCTGACAGAGCATCAACAAATAAATACTGCACTGTAAGCGAACTTGATACTTGGTCAGAGTTAATTTATTTATATTAGTGTCGGATATTTCATTGGCACAACAGTTGAACACACACACACACACACACACACACACACACACACACACACACACACACACACACACACACACACACATACACACACACATACACACACACACACACACACACACAGGACAGTGGGACACACACACCGTGTGTAGTAGCTGCCTCCTCTCTGGCTGTGAGCAGACCGCGCGCGCATCCCTCGGGCGCGCTCTCACCGTGAAGTGACACCTGTTGATGGCGCGGATGAAGCATTGAGGAGGCGTTCAGGGGCATTTACCGCCGGGCTGCCTGGACGCCGCTTTCCGGCTGGTGACTTATGGCGAGTTACCGAAGAAAAGAGCGAAGCTGAGGTGAGAACCTGCTCCAGAGGACGAGCGCTCCCTGCAATGAGTAGAAGCGCTCTTTTGGTTTCTGATCGCGCTGAGTTTACGAGTCATTATCGTCGCAGCCTTCGTTACACCGCGTTATTACAGGTTCTGACCTTATTTTTTAGTCAAAACAGCTTTGATTTTTTTTTCCTTTTCTCAAAACATTGTGGTCAATGAGTCACTTATAACACAGTAGACTCTATTTTAAAACCAATGGCACATGTTTTTGCGTTCAGACCAGATTGTCTGAGCTTGATGCGATAAGCTTAACATCACTGACAAAATTGACAATTTTTCCCCATAACTGGCTTGAATATTTGAAGTCAGTTGAAGCAGGGGAAAATCAAGTGAAGGTTTGAATCAAAACCTGTCACAGTTAAAGAGATTGTTGCAGTGTTTGATTCTTTCTTTCTTTCTTTCTTTCTTTCTTTCTTTCTTTCTTTCTTTGGATGCTCTTTTGAGACATAATGCCATATGTGACTTTGCATGAATGGATTAGAAGTGGGTTTTTTTTTTGTCTAGAAGACAACACATTGGTTCTCAAATAAGATATTTAATAAACATCCTCAAATGGGCCTGTTGTTGGTACATAATTTTACAAGAACACTTCACTGGCGCTTGTCTACTTGCTTCCTTTTTAGAAAAAAAAAAGTTCAAGCCATATAGAGTGAAATATATCTTTTCCAGGTGAGGTTAGGGTTGTGTTTTAGTCTAAGGAGAGGGTAAAGTTGTGTAGTTATTGGGTTCTGGATAAGTGTGTCAATTAACAATCAAAACAGCGTTGCGGTAAAATAATGTGCTTCAAATCGGCGTTCGTTTTCCAATGAATCTTACATCCATCTTCTGTTTATTTTCTCATGCAGATTTGTTGCCAGTCATGTCAACCAATGGGAGCTCAGAGATAAGCTGCAAGTCAGGTGTTAGACCCTCAAACAACACCTGCAGTCAGTCTGTCACCGCGTCTGTCATTTCGATGACTGTGGGCATCTTCTCCAACAGCCTTGCTCTTTTCATTCTGCTCAGATCCTACAACCGAATCCGGATCAAGTCTAAGGCATCTTTCCTGCTGTTTGCCAGCAGTCTGGTGATCACAGACCTGCTCGGTCACCTCATCAATGGCTCCCTGGTGCTATTTGTCTACAGCTCCCAAAAAAAATGGGAGTTATTTGATCCTCACCGCATTGTGTGCACCATCTTTGGTGTATGCATGGTGTTTTTTGGCCTGAGCCCTTTGTTCCTAGGAGGTGTCATGGCTGTGGAACGATGCATTGGAGTGACCAGACCTATCTTCCACTCCACAGTGTTAGCTTCCCGCCACATGAAAAGGCTGCTGGGGATCACCTGGTTGCTCGCAGGCCTGGTGGCTGTGCTACCTGTGCTGCTGTGGAGACCCTACAAGATTCAAAGCTCCAGGAGTTGGTGCTTCTTCCACATGGAACAACCCAAAGACTGGCTGGATGTGCTCCTGCCATTGATCTTTTCTCTGCTGGGTTTATTCGCACTGCTACTCTCCATTGTTTGCAACACACTTACAAGTTTTGCTCTGCTGCAAGCCAGACTGCGCCGCAAGCATCACTGCAGGGGCACTGCCTACCACCTGGAGATGATCTGCCAGCTCCTGGCCATTATGCTGGTGTCCTGCGTCTGCTGGGGCCCATTACTGGTAAAATCCTACACACTGTGGCTTCATCATCTGCAGTTTGACATATAAATGTAAAGAATGGAAATGTGCAGATGAACACACTTTTAGCTGCCACAAGATATTGCTTCAGTTTACAGTAACAGGTTAACTAAACTAAACTAAACTAAGCTAAAACTAAACTAAACTTCAGGACATTAGTTGCAACTCAAAGTGAATCTAATTTTAAATCTGTATTTTCTTTTCTTTACTTTTTTGCTTTTTTTTCTGATGTTTTGTGAGTTAAATTTACTTCAAATATTACATTCATCATGCACAGTAAATCATCAGGTTTTCATCATGTGTGTTTTTTTTAAAAAGTAAAATGATTATGGGAAATTCTGGTTTTTTTTATATATATATATATCCATGCTTTTATGTATCCTGGTGCACTTCAAAAATAGCTATTTTAAGAATTAGGAATCCTCTTGCTTGTGAAGGAAGAGTGGAGAAGCAACCAATTCAAGCGTCTTCTCATCCAGTGTGAAAATTTTACAGTCACTGTTTATTTTAGGCACAGTGCCATCTTTTGCTGTGCTTTATCAAGTCCACAGTCAACAATGTGAAGATTACAGAGTGCTTTGTGCTTTAATGTGCTACAAGCTGTACAGAAGTGCGTACTTGCTTTTAGATCAAGGCTAATCAATGGCCCAGTGTGTCAGAACTTCTCATCACCTTGGTTTGTCAACCATGGTCTTCACTCGTTGAGTTTTAGGGGATTGGTGGGGTGTTGACGGTTTACAGAGGCAAGATGAGTGATGCCATACTCCTTACTGCAGATTATCTGAAGGTCACTATCAAAACAGGATAGTTTTCATAACACCTCTGCACAAATTTTACAGAAAGAAAAAAAAAAAAGCAAACAAGAACAAAAAGAGGATCCCTGAGATTTCAGTGATTATGTAGTGAATCTAAAGCACAAGTGCATTATAACTTTTGAGAAATTAACTTTTGATTATGCTATGTTTTACAGACGCACCTGCATTGCTAATAAATGTGAATCAAAATTCAAAATTTACCAAATTTCATTAATCTGATAGAATAAGATTAAAATAGTTTGTTTGGACACTTATCTCAGCCACTTGTGCCATTTCTTCACTATTTATTGTTTTATGCTCGTGGAGACATGTATTGAATGATTCACCAAAACTGCAAATTCAAACACATTTTTGACTGACATGCTTTCTGTCATACAATGTTTTTTTTTTAATGTGTTTTCACCATTGTGTATGCACAACAGATCCAAATCATCATCTTGAGCACCAAGGCCAAAGAGGAGTCTGCATCCTCGAGTCTGCTGACAGTGATTCGTATGGCCACATGGAACCAGATCCTGGACCCCTGGGTCTACATCCTGCTGAGGAAGGCTGTGCTGAGGAAAATGTTCACATTGTTTTACAGCTGCTGGGGCTCAAAGTCTCATAATCTACACCGCTGGCAGCGAAATATGCTCCACAGCTCAGTGGATACCAGCCACTCCGGTGCGGCTGCATCTGAATGCCACTACCTTGCCAGACTGCCTCTGCCAGACACTGCCATTAAATGCATCACCTAACTGCTGCTTCAGAAAGGTCGATATGAGAAAAATGTCACCAAAAACGGCGATGAAAATATAATCAACTAGAAAGTCACACAAGCTGAAACATTTGTTTGCCTGCATGCCACCTTTGCTAAATGAACACGATGAGCTTCGGAGGTAGTCTCCTTTTTAGCTGAAAACAGTGGGAAATAAAAGCAAAATCCTCCGGTCAGTCGGCTTCACATCAACGTGCCCGTGTACAAATCAGCACACTTTATGGCAGGATTGAGCTGGCCATAACAATAACTGTATCGATGTAGTAGACCCTGTTACACTGACACTCACTGAATGTTTTTGATTGTTCTGTCATTGGGGCTACTCTGCACATGTGCACACATATGACCTTTTGATGTAAAATTATTTTTATCTGGATTATGATGTGAATTCTCTTGGCTCTCAGTATTGTTATTGTGGCTTCAGCGTAACTCCAGATGTCTGCAGCTGTGCATCTGGAACAATGTGAGATATTTAAGCTTTAACATTCCCAGAGATAATCTGGAAATGATCTGTGCAAATGAGGACCAGGATTGGGAAGCTCTGTCTTGGAAAATATATTATTGTTTTGTTTGTGAATGTAAAGTTTGTTGCATCTATGCTTTTGTGCCATGCAGTCTCTTTTCCCTCTTGAACCCTTTCAGTGTGTTTGTTTTGGATAGAGTACTTTCAATGAAAATGACTAATAAAAAAGTGCTTGTGGTGGTCAAGATCATATATGCTAACAGGAAGTTTCCACTCAACACATATCTCTAGAATGTAATCTGCCCAAATCCAGTCAAATTCAAGTTTCTGAATTACTTCTCCAAGCATCCAAGCATATATGTTATAACGTCGAGCGGCGACTTGAAAGCAAGAGACGAGGTGATTACTGCTCTTTCGCTCAACCAGGGCTTTATTGTTAAAACAACTAAGCACACCGGGAACATTTCACACATCAACAGACCAACAACTATGGCGGCTCGCAGGCCGCAGGTCACTCCCCCAGCAACCCCCCAGCTCATGGTCTGACACATAATAAACATAAAAGCAACACAAACGAACTCACAGCACAGTAACACAAAGGCAGAACATAACCATGAATAAAGGAAACCCCTAGAACACATAGAACCCCCACAAAAGGTCCCAAAAGTCCCGAATGGGGAGCTCCCAGCATGCCCCGCGGCTCCTCAGAACAGGCTGCCTCTAGTAGCGTACCCAAAACCCTGTTACTCCAAAAATCAAAGGTTCGCAGAAGAGTCCAATTGTCCAGGCCGCCTCCAGCGGCGCGAAGAGAAATGCGGACCCTCTGGCGCTGGTCCCGACCGGGGGTCTGCACCAACAGTCTTAGTGTTTTCATCTTCGGCGTCTCCCCTTTCCGACGGAGCCAAAGGCCGGCAAGGGGAGAGCCGGTCACAGTGCACAATCACTGTGCGTCCGCGCTTGGGCCTCCTGACCCGCTTTGGTCTGGCTGGGCTCCCGCACCACGGAGCGGAGCAACGACTGGACCAGGGGCCGTCGTCACAGTCGTTTACATGAAGTTGCACATCTTTCCGGTAGCCGGGCCAGTGGAACCCCGCCCGGAGCCGATGCAGGGTCTTGGCTACCCCATAGTGTCCGGCCCCCACCGAGCCATGGACCGTGTGCAGGACTTTGGAGCGAAGTGCCCTGGGAACCAGCAGCTGAAGGATGCCGCTACCCCCATCCACCACCTCCGGTACAGGAGACCGCCATGGAGCTCGATGTTGGCCCATTGGGAGTAGTAGGCCTTCCCCTCTGGCCCGTGTGCAGCCACCTCAGACCAGCTCGGGCGCTGCCCCGCCTCCAGCCCTCTTCTGGGCAGGCCCAGCATCTCGTCCGCGGTCTGGGATTCCTGCAACTCCTCACAGAACAATGAGAGGTCGTGTGTGACACTCACCACCGTGGTGCTCTGAACCATGGGACACCGCTCCTCCTGCAGCCGCCAGTAGCTGCACTAGCTGCAGGGACACCGGAATGGAGCGTCAGCGTTGTCATGCTGCCGTCCCACCCACTGCCGCGTCTTAGCGAAGCTCTGCGGATGTGAATGGTTTCTGCTCTTTGCAGTGTCTTTTTCGGCTCGGACGAAGCTTGAAGTTCCGGGAGCCCATGGTGACCTTCTTGTCCGCGGTGTCGACGTTGTAGGACAGGTGCAGCCCCTCGATATGGCCGCATCTTTCCACCAGCGTGTGCTGACCTTGGCGGGGCACGGTTGTTTGGAATGGCGGCTTGGTGGCGAAGGAGCCCAAATTTTCTCCCTCTCGGCGACGGCGGTTGTTCAGCTTCTCCCTCTCAGCGGTCTCTGCTGTGCGCCGCCTGAAGCATCGCTCGAGTGCGTTGGTCAACGAGGTCAAGACCCACTCTTCTCCGGGCGCCAAGTTGCCAAGCTTTTCAAACATGTAAACTTTCCAGTTCCATTTTATTCATTGTTTTGTTTTTATTTTTCATGTTCAAAATCAAACAGGAGCTGTGTGAGGCCTTATGTTATTACCGCACCTTCAGTAATGAGCAGGTTGAGCAGTACATTGACCTCCACCATCGTTTCAAGAGCCTTGAGGAGGAAAAACAAAAGCTGCAGGACGAAAATGAGGTGCTGAGCCGCCAGATCGACAAATCCAAGGCTGACCCTGAGAAAGTATTAGCCACAAAACATGAGGAGACGAACGCACAGAGAAATGATGTCCAGCAGAGATATGAGAGGACCACAGAGAACCTCACGCAGGAAATCGCCTCCCTGAGGACGTCTCTGATGGAGTCCACCAGGGAGTGGGAGGACCGCCAGGCCGCGCAAGAGAAGAGGGCGGCTGAGGAAATCTCGGCTATGCAGCAAAAGCACCAGGAGGAGATGAGACTCGTCAAAGCGGAGAGGGATGCTGCAGCCACCAGCTTCACAGCCCAGAAGGCAGCATTCACACAAAACAACCTGGACAGCCTGACAAACCTGACCAAGACGGAGACCCAGATGCAGCTCATCCAAGAGGAGTGGGAGAAAAGAACAACACTCTTGAAGAACAGCTGCAGAGAGATGAGGGCGAGAGAAGAGACTGTTCAGCAGAAAGAACAGCTGCTGAGACAGTTTAAAGAAGCAGAGGAGACCTGGATCGTGAAGGAGAAGGCCTGGAAGCAGAGCATGGAGAGAACACGGCGGGAAATTCGGGTTCTCACTGATGACAACATCAAGCTGCCACAACTCGCCGCCATGAGCAACTGGGAGAAGGCCAAGATGAAGAAGGAAGGAGAGAAAGCGCAAAAACAGGCAGCAAAGAAGCGCAAGAAATAGAGAAGCGCAAAAACAAGTAGGAAGGAAGCGCAAGAAATAGAGAGAGGAAAAAAAGTGAAGAACTTCAGACAATGGAGAGTCTCCAAACATCCAGTCGTCTCACTGGAGGCTACAAACTCTTCCTTTGTCTTCATGTAGTCCAAATGTCGCACAGAAAAAGCAAAAAATAAATAAATAAATAAATTAAATTAAATTAAATAAAACATATAAGAACTATGTTTTTGTGCTCTAATTTAACAATTAAGTTTTTTTCTTTTTTTTTCATTGTTTTTATATATACACCAGTTTTGATCAGAACTATAACGTCTTAAATCCTGGATGCGTCATACACATTAAAACAACATTATTTGATAAGCAAATTTTTAATTAAATGGGCAGCATCATTCCATTGCAATACTCATAAATTTAACCTACTTTAAAAAAAATGCTGTGTGTACATATAGAAATAAATAAATAACGATTTTACATGACGCCATTATATATATGTATATATATATATATATATATATATATATATATATATATATATATATATATATATATATATATATATATATATATATATATATGTACGTAAATCCTCATGTGTAAATGTGATTCTGATGGGGTCAGTTTCCAGTATCACGTGCCTCACCAGGGAGGACCCTGACCCCTGGGTCACTGGGTCCCACCAGGCCGTCACCTGGCTCAGGTAAGTGTTTGTTTGTGCAGTGTTAGAAACGCCCTGTGTGTGGCATCACAGCTTCGTGTCCACGTGAAGAAGAAGAAGAGCAGGAGCGCATATGAGGAGCGACGCCTCCTTCCTCTGCTCAGCAGCTTCGATTCCTCCAGGGGGAGTTTCGCAGGTCAGTGCGGCGTCCTGCAGCTCTCTGCGGCCACGGAGCAGTGTTTGGACTTACAACAAGTTTGAGCTCATGAGATTTATGGTTGCATCAACTACGTCTGAAGTTCTTTCCCATGCATCTCCATGTCGGCACTTTATGACTCGTGTGGAGAAAATCTGTTCACGTGGAGTCATAGGGATGATGGCAGCACCATGTGGGATTATTGGCACGCTCTGTGTTTCACACAGCACCTTAACTTTGCTCTTGTAGGTACAGACATGAATCAAGAAAAACTGGCCAAACTCCAGGCTGAGGTGCGGATTGGAGGCAAGGTGAGTTTATGCATCTCACATCCTGGTTCTGACTGTTAATGAGTACAAATTGGGTCATTTAAAACCGTGCAACCACAATCCACAGCAGGTTTTCCCTTTTTTTTGTAAAGCTGATATGTCGAAAATGATTCTCCAAAGTTTTCTCTGGTTAATTTTTTTCGGCATTTTTGATTAGGTTCTAAAATGAAAACCGTTTCAAACTAACTAGTCACAATCTTTGAATAGTTTCTTTTATTTCAGACTCCTATTTTTAATGTATTGGAACCAAACTAATTAAAGATTTCATCATATTAAACAATCTTTATTTATACAGAACTTTCCGTACAATTTAAAATCAGCACAAGCCTCGGGGAACCACACATCTAATTTCTGGGGTTTCTTAAAGGAACACAAATCCATACTTAGATATTTTTACTCTCTCTCACTCTCTCTGCTGCAACAGGCCTCATTCTCATGTTCATGTCCTCCTCAAGCTTGTAGAGTAGCCCAATCAGGAGCCCATTATTGCAATCAGCTGTGTTACAACTGGGAGGAAGTTAAAACAATCAGGGTTACCAGAGGACTGGAGTTCAACACATGTAGTCTACTGTGTCAAAAACGGCACTTAAATCCAGTAGAACCAACACTGAGTTTCATTTTCCAAATTCAACTTATTTAAAATATTTCACAGTGGTGCCTCTGTACTGTGGTTCATTGTAAAACCAGATTGGTGTCTACAGTTTATAAAATGTTTACTTAAAAGGCAATCTTGGATACAGGTTGGAAGTACCTGTAATTAAACGTTGGGGTTACTCCTCTTCAGAAGAGGTTTCATTAAAAAAAAAAAGAAGCTATAATTCTAAAATCTGCAAACACTTTAAAACTATCAGATGATTTGGCACATGTTTTGGCAGATTGTCATCACTCCCAGTACTGGAAACTGGGAAACACAAACTAAAAATCAGGATTTGTCTTTTTCCTCATATGTTGTCCAAAAGTTGAGGGATGTTTTTTGTTTGTTTTTTAGATTAAATAAAGTTGGTTGTGCAGTGCTTTGTTCCTGCATTTCAGTTCTGTGTTTTTATTTTACCTTTTTCAGTTTCTGTTTCTCACAATGCTAACCCACCCGCTGTGGGATTTGAACCTGCTAACTTCCCATTGAGATTTTAGCTCAGATTGCTGAATTCAAAGTCCAAACTTCTAGCCATTAAACTTGAGCTGATTGGTAAACAAGCATATCATTGTGTTCAGTGGAAGAGTTTTTTTTTCCTATTGTCTTATGGGTGCATCTTAAAAAAAAATAAATAAATTGAAGTGTTAATTGTTCTTTCACTCATTACATATAAACTGTAAAGTTTCAAATATTTATGAAATCGTAGTAATGGCGATAATGGCATTTGCCTCCCCCAAAATTATCTTCATTTCTTCTTTCTTACAAAAAAATTCAGTGTTTGCCTCACATCTAAAATAGTCACTAAAAAATTACATTTTTTTTGTTTTTAGATCCACCAATGTTCACTGGCACTAAGCCTCAGCTGGTTTTAAATGACTAATTTTTTTTTTTTAACTCTTATCTCTGTTTTAAGGGCTCAGCACGCAGAAAGAAGAAGGTGGTGCACAGAACAGCTGGCGAAAAAAAAATTCATACCTTTCTCAAAAAGAGTGGTGTCAGTGAAATCACTGGCATTGAGGAGGTAAATGGGCATGCTGTTGATTTTTCTTCTCGTCACATGGATTTGTCCTTCGGGTGGCTGCCTGCTCAGAAAACTGAACTCCTTTTCTGTCAGCAGAAACATCTTAATGGCGTTCTACTACTCATTCCTAGAAAATGTTTCAGTTTTTTCCATAACTGACTGGTGTCACTCTGTCGCCCTCCAGGACAGGAACCACCTGTACAGGTGTGTTCTAAGATTATTGGATGTCCCACTCTCCACTTGAGCAGCGGGCATGTAGAGCTGAGTGATATGCCCCCGAAAATGATCACTTTATGCATGTTGTCTGATCTCAGTTTTTATAATGTCGGTTTTAAGGCATCTGTACTGCTAACTATGGAAACCAGAGAATAGTTTAAGCAGCATGTCTCTAAAATCTCTTTTTCAACTTGATCAATAGGAAACATTCATTCATTTCTGTGATCGTACACCATTTTGTGTAGTTCTGTTTGGACTTATTTGGTCAGCCTAAAATCTCAGTGAGTGTTGACTGTCAGGATGAAGGCTCTCCATCTCCAGATGCAGTTTTTTCATCATCTGGTAAAACGGGTGGTTCTGCTTTAAGTGAGCATGCAGGTTTGTTGTTACCTTTTTTTGTTTCCACTACTTTCTCACAATTTTGGCAAACTGTTCGTCCGTGTTGATGGGCTCACCTTGCTCATTCAGACTCAACTAGTCAGTCACACTTCAGCCATGCTTGATCGAGCTCACACCTGATCACCTCGATTGACCGGAAATTTATAGCGATCACGAAACTCGATCACATTATCGCCAAGCCCTACGGACATGTTGCCTGTCCCGTGGCATTCTCGGCGACTCAACACACGCTCTTTTCCCCACTATTGACTGGCTTCCATCTGGTCCCAGGCTCTGTTGTTCCAGCCCATTACAATCGCATTTACAGTGTGATTGTTCAACACTTGTACCGGTGTGCATTAATACCATTCTACACATTCTGCAGTTTTCATTGCTGCTTTAAAATGGCTTCTGTTGTATATGGACAAGACTGACCTTATGACCTTTGCAGCAACTATTCATTCTTAAACTGGCAGCAGACCTGCCACTTTACATAATCTGTCTACAGCCTGTCGTCTGCTGCTTCTTGTTAGACAAATGTTGCTGCAGTGCAGGGTTTCACTGGCTCATTGTGATCTCTGGCATTCTTCAGGAAACATCTTCAAAAACTGCTTTTTCTATTTTTCCCCTCCCTAGGTGAACATGTTCAATGATGATGGCACTGTAATTCACTTCAACTACCCCAGAGTTCAGGCCTCTGCGGCCTCTAAAGTATTCGCCATCACGGGCCACGCTGAGCTTCAGCAGATGATTGAGATACTCCCGGGCATCTTCGCTCAGCTGAGGCCCACTGCCCCCACCAGAGAGTGCAGACCAGAAGACGAGGGTGCAGGTGGGTGACTGTCACGTCTTCGCTCGTGTAAAAGTGAGAGGAGGTGTCGTGTAAGGGCTCTGCAATTAAAAATACAAAAACTTAAAAGAATTCCCATGCAACCTTTTTTAAAACAAATATGATTTGCCACGTGTAAAAGTACACTATTTTACGCCACATGTTGATTGCACTTTGATCTCTCAGAAACTCAACAGCAGGCCCTTTAACAGGTGATAATGGACAATATTTCCTTGAAGTCTCCTTTATTTGTGCCACACCTTTTGTATTTGAGGAACAGTTTTATTAAATTTACATAAGAAAAACACCAATATGAGGCAACCACTTATTTTTACCATTTACAGCATGTTTTTCCGTTGTCTACTCATCCCAGTTCGAATAACATGACATGCTTTCATTAAATAAACAAGGCTCTCCTGAATTTAACTCTATAATCTTTATTTTGCCATTTTCACACTCTGCTGGTATTTGTCTGTTCAGACTGTGTGACTTCAGGGTTTTTACAGATTGCTGCAGATTGTTTCAGGAATTTCCCCACAAGCCCAGAAGACTGCCAGAATAGAAACCCTCTCAAAAATAACAATGTGGATTCATCAGCACTCAGTGATTTCAAGGTCATTCAAAATCTGCCCTTACTGGCTAAAGTTGGTGAAGTATTTTCCCAACAACTACATGTTTTGTCTCATAACCGCACCTCTGAAAATGTTCAGGCTGGTTCAATACTGCCTGAGGCAGCTTTCAATATTGTTTTTCAATATGTCTGAACACCACCTTGCTTAATTTATCACTGCTCCATTTAACACCGTTAATAATGACACATTGTTGAACCAACTGGAACATTGTGTGGTCCTCTTGGACACAGCACTGTAATCTAAAAAGCAGGGATTTTGCCTTTTTTTTTTTTTTTTTTTAGCTTGGAAGTCTGGCCTGAATAGTTTGTGCCGTTTCAGGAGACAACATTCACACTGTATATTGCATATATTACAGTGCAAGGCGAATTTACTTATAGAGCAACATTCAGACAAGGCCATTCCCATACCCACTCATGAAAGTGACGCACTGAGGAACTGGAGCGTGAGCTGCACCTCAGAAATGGGAAGGATGTGATTCTCTGGCGACATTATCAGCAGCATAGCTTAAGTCACCGGGTGTTTTGCCCTTTCAACACCAGAAACGCTCATCAAGGTGGCCACGGGGTGACCATGCCTGAGCTTTTGTCCCAATAAAACAGAGAATAAAGTAAGTTCTTTATTAAGACACAGATAATAAAATAAGTACCGTCTATGGTTTACATCTTGTACCAACCCAAACAACCTCCTCCTTAGTTTTTTTTTTTTTTGACTGTTCTGTGCTTGTATTTCCCCTTTCTATTTGGAAAAACATGTTCAGTTTAAAGATTTTAATAATTTTTGTTTTGTTTTTCATATCAGCTCTGGACAGCACGGTTCCAAAGACAGAAGATATCGAGTAGGAGGTCATCAATTTCCCAGGTATAAACCTTTGCTTGAGAACCACAACAGATACTTGCATATCTGCCAAGACATTTAAACATATGTATTTTATTTTATACTGCAGTGCTTCACCACACATTCTGTAGTTTTCTGATGTAAAATTATTAGGGGCTATTTTCTTTTTTATTATAACACAGCTTTTGTTTTCCTGCAGATATGGAGGAGAGTTTTGATTATACCTCAGAGAATGAGGCGATCTAAACATACGAGTTTCATATGGACCGGACTGCAATGGAGTCAGAACCTGAAGCAAGCAACGTTTGAAAGCTTTTTTTTTTTTTTTTTTTTTTTTTTTTTTTGTTTTGTTTAAGGAAATGATAATAAAGGCATTTAACATTTTGCATATGGTGCTGTGGTCATTGACAGTTCTCCCAATCTCAGTTAAACAGAGTTTTGTGTATTTCTGCAGCAGTGGCATACAAAGCAGACAACAAGAGCTTTCTTGGTCCTGTACAGAATGACTGGTTATTCATAAAGCAGAATTTTAATATCTGGCGTCATAGCTGCGATGTCTTGGCTTGCAAGCCGTCCTGCGGGCTGTGGACAGACAGCAAACTGGGGAGGGACATTTCTGCACACCTCCTGAGTTTCTTCAAAGAGCTGCAGAGAGACACAGGGGAGGAGGGAGATCACACAGAAGAGGGTAGAAAGGCGGAATCATCCCATCCTCCGCCTGTGAGGAAAGACCCCACTGCCTGATTCTGTTTTCCTCGGCTCTCAGATGTAACGGGATAAAATGCTGAAGTTCTTTTCTGCGCGGGATGATGAGAACGAAAGCCTTTTGGGAGCAATAACGGAGGGTAAGACACTGGTTTCGTCTCACCGGGGTGGGGATTGCTTTACTCTCCCATTCATCGCCCGTGTGTTATAGGATGATGATACTGCGCGTCTGTTTGTCACTGGAAAAAACGCTGAGGCAGCATTTGGCCGCGCGCATTGACGGCATCATCTGAAACGCGTGTGTGCGCGCGTTCGTGTGAAAGTGTGCGCACATTCCCGTGTGAAGACCGGAGGCTCACAGAGACGCGCTGTCCCGAGACAGCTCCGAGACCTGAGCGAGCATCAGCCCGGCGAGCTGTCCTGGCTGATGGGCTGATGTAACGGGATGCGGGCTGAGTGTCGCATTGCCGCCGGCCTCGAGACCTGCGAGCGAATTAAACATTTGCACGTGTGTCGACTGCGTCACTGTCCCGGGAAACGGGAGCGCACGCAGAGAGCGGCGTCGGTGCAGAGCACAGCCGCCAGTTCGGAGAAATGTTCTCCGATACTCGCAGCGGTCACCACATCCCGCGTTGTTTTCTTCTTTTTGTGTCTTTCAGAGGAACTGCACTGCAGTTTGTTATGCAAAAAATAGCATTGTTGTTTGACACATGACCTCGGACCTTTCCTTTGGATATTCTGTTTTTTTATTGATGTGCCAAACTGTGTGGTAGCAAGTGATTCATGCCACCATATGAGTGGTTCACCAATGCAGGAATCGCTGTGTCTCAGAAACGCGGACTGTGCATGCCACCGTTTTAGCCCTGGCTGCTGTCAATTTACCAGAGGAGCTGACAGCAACAAGAAGAGATGACAGGCAAAAATAATGGCGGGACAGGGACGCCCTCTTCTTTTGCAAATCATGGGGTGGTATACACACACCTCAAAGTTTATGCAGTGGACACCTACTAAAAAGATTGAGAATTGGTTTGTTTGTTTGTTTTTGCTCTGAAACTTTATGTTTTATAAAACAATATATCACACTAGAATGTTGGTGGTCACAACATAATTGTACTTTTTTTTTCTAGATAATTATTATGAATGACATAAACAGGTCAATCCAAAGACTTACTGAAGGTTAGGATCAGAACACCAGTAACTTCTGTGTATCCCCAAGGCACACAGACACTCAATATACAGGCCCAATTAAAAGCAGAACTACCATTGAACTGTTCTCTGAGGAGCCAGTGGCCATGTGGTCATCAATCTTTTGCTACCCTTGGCTGTTCATCAATATTTTGTGGAAAGGAAGCACATTTTGTGACCGTGGTGTGTTCTGTGGTTAGCTCAAACACACTACGCACTACTTAAATGACTGGTGTTTATTTTAGTGAAGACGAAAACTATTAAGAATATTAACTATGTGGCGATAAATTAGCCCATTGTATTTAATGGCCACTTAGCACACATGAACAAAGCCTTTCCAGCTAATGGGTCATTATTAATGATCCACTAATGCATCATGGTATGTGTAAATGTGTGTGCAGTTATGTAAATGTGTGTGTAGTTATGTGAACAAGAGGTTAAAGCACTACATCTGCTTCAGTGTCGATGTTGTCCTTACACTCCTTGTAACAGATGAAGGAGACAAAACCATCTGACCAGGACACCAAGCAGCACTGGCTGAACAGGCCCTGCCTCCTTGTGCTCAAAGATGGGGATGTGTCAAAGCCAGGTCTGGGCTGTGGTCAAATCCAACCAGAATCTCCATCCAAAGCTGCTTCAGATGCAACACTCAGAAGCACTTTTGGACCGTGTGAGCAGAAACCATCTAAACATCCTGCCAAAACAGCTTCTCACTCTGAACTGGAGGAAGGTAGCTGCACTGTGACTGCCATCTCCACATGGGGTGAAAAGGAGTCCTCCAGCCCCCTGGTACTGAGTCCGGCTGAGGCTGCCTGGCCTGAGGAGGAAGAGGCGGCAGAAGACAAGAAGCCCCAGGGTCTCCTGTCGAAGGAGGACTCTGTGGTCGAGGAAAAGGAGCTGGAGGAAAGTGAGCAGCAAGAGCATTCCTGCAGCTGTGAGGAGACAAGCAGCAAAGGACCCAGGGAGCACCAGAGCCAGTTTAAAGTGACCAGATCTAACGAGGATGTGACCAACACATGTGGAGAAGGAGCAGTCGGAGACAGCGTAGTTACTCCTGTGGTTCCTGACAATGAGTCCCAGACAAACCCCGTTGGTATTCTATCCAAGGACCGAAGCACCGTCCTGGGAGAGGTTGCTCCACTGTGGATCCCTGATGCTGAGGCTCAGGTCTGCATGAAGTGTGGAGTCAAGTTTACATTCACCAAGAGGAGGCACCACTGCCGTGCTTGTGGGAAGGTGAGGCCAAATATGAACATTTTCTGTGTCATTGCAACTGCAGAGAGATTAATAGTTAGTGTATGAAATGTTTGTGTGCTTGTATTTACGTGTTATCAGGTTTTCTGCGCACTATGCTCCAGTCTGAAGATCAGACTTACACATCTGGATGGAAAGGAGGGACGCGTTTGTGTTTCCTGTCATTCCACCCTCATTAAAAGTGAGATTTTTTTTTGTCAAAAACTCAGTTTTTTTTTTTTTAACATGCCTATGTAAATCTCAAGGGGTTTTTTTTGTTTTGTTTTGTTTTTTTTGGGTTGTTTTTGCAGGAACACCTCCAAGAGGAAAGAGGAGGGTGTGGTTTGCAGATGAAATTATCTCCAGTAAGCAGTCAGAATCTGCTCCAACCACTCCAGTCCGGGGGCCGACGTTCTCGCCACTGATGAGGCGTGGGCTGGTCGGACCTGGTAAAAGTCCCATCGGTTCCCCGCAGATCAGGAGAAGCTTGAGGCCGTATGGGATGACGAGTGTAAGCTCACTCAAGATCTAGCAGATAGACCACAGAGAACATGTTTGTTAAATACGTGGTCTCACTCCTCTGTCCCCATCCTTCTTCAGGAGGCCTGCGGTCCTTATGGCTGGGGCACCACGTCCCTTGTGAGCAGCTCTTCTAACCTCATTCCCCTGGATGGTCTGCCGCCCATCCTGACTTCCACAGGAGTCAAAGGAGGTAAGATTAATGTGAATCTGCAGCGCAAGCTGGAGTTCAACAATCACAAATAAGGCTACTATAAGCTGAGTCAGTGGTTGATAGTTAAGTGTCACAGAAATTCAGTTCTATTTAATTTATTTGTATTGAGAGGATTATTAAGATAGAATTATACCTTACACACACCAGGGTTCTCAAACTTCTGTGCACGTCAGACCTCTAGAATAGTTTCCCCCCATACCACCTTATCAAAGTTGGATCACGACAGCAACTGAAGCCCATCTTGACTGAGCGAAGAGCAGCAAACATCCAGCACAAGTTGTCAGTACACCACAGGGCGAACACAGAGAGACAGTTACGATTATGTAAACAAGCTGGAGTAGCTGGAAAAAGATATATAAATATAAAAGGAGATCACGCAAATGCCATGTATGTAAATCCCCTGGCCCAGAACCAAACCCAGCACTTCTTACTGAGATGAGAGTGCTGAACAATAGAGAGCTGTGACTGAAGTCACATGTTATTTGAATTTTGAATATTTGAATTATTCAATTGTTACTTCCTGATACACTTGAGCCATCAATTTTTGCAAATTACTTTAATTTGGACCAATCCCATAATGTACAAGGATGCTTACTATTCATTCTTCAGAATCAGAAAAAAAAAAAAACTATTCATCCCCCAGGCCCATTTCGGTGGGCAAGAGCGGCACATTCTTAAGCACAAATTTACTTTCATAAAGCCATTTCATTTGGTCAGTACCCACAGATTAGAGAAACCTTAAAAAAATAAACTGGACAGTCACAGCTCAAATCACAAGCTCACAGGACACAACATAATAACACCTCGCTACTGTATGTCTTTTATTTCTTTTTTCTCAGACTACACTGTGGAGGAGCAGCCCTCGGAGATGTTACTTATTCAGGAGTTGGAGAGTGGCAGGCCCAAACCTTTGGTGTTTGTGCTCAATGCTAATCTACTAGCAATGGTCAAACTGGTCAACTGTATGTATCTTCTTTTATTTATGACAGTGAAATATAAAGTGAGTGATCCCTCTGTAAAATAATATAGGATAAAATAGGAAATTTAAAATTACATTCATATCTATGACTTATATTTTTATATATTGCCGAGAAGTGCTTATCCCTATTCAAAACCTCTTTTCTCATTTGAAGACTTCCCGGGGCCCCCTGAACTTGTGTTTATGTTGTGGCTGTAGATGTTAACAGGAAGTGCTGGTGTAATAACAACAAAGGGAATGCATGCTGTGGGCCAGGTGGAGGTGGTCGTGCTGCTGCAGTGCCTCCCTGAAGAAAAAGTTTCCCCAAGGACATTTTTTCGCCACTTCATCCAGCTGTACAGAGACAGTCTCACAGGTCAGGGTCACTCGCATGGACCTGGGCAGTCTTTCTTCTCTTTTTTCTAAACTATTGTTCTATCTGTATTTCTACAGGGAAGGTGTGTGAAGACCTTTCACTGTCCCCTGTCGGCAGTAGTTCCTGGGCAGTGAGGAGCATGCCGGCTTCCTGTACGTTCGTGCCACTCTCCAGTCCCTTCAAGGTCTACCTCTGCAAATAGCCACTACCTCTCGGCCTGCTGGTGCACAGAGCAGAGGTGGCTTGGGCGAAAGCTTTTCCCCTGGCTCATGCTGCGATCGGGGCTGAATACAGATGATAGCCAGGCCATTCTATCAACTCTTGTAGCTTTAAAGGTTCTGCTTTATTCTTAGTTTCCAAGTTTTTTTCTGTTTTCTCCAGTTTATCCGTGTCCTCTGTACAGCTGTGGCGCTTTAGAAAGCCCTTGTTTTTGGGGAAATAGGTCCACACTATAATGAGACTGTATTGGTGAGTATGATTTTGTAACCATTTTTCTGTTACATATCAGCACAAAAAAAAAAAAGTTGTATGTATTCACTTTTAATTAAGCTCCCTGTAGTAGATGGTCTGATTTTTTTCACCATCTTTTTTTTTTTCTTTAGGATTTTAGGAATTACCGTTACAGTCTTCCAGCGGTGCCGGGACTCACTGTGGATCTAGAGGCTCACAAGACCTTAATAAAAATACCGTCCACTGGGTATAATGAGGTAAACTAATCTTCACAGGGTTTACTCCTCAGGTATATGTATTTTTCAAACGTCATCCCTCTTCTTCTGCCCACTTAGCTAATGAAGGCTCTGACTAAGTCCAATGAGCATGTGCTGGCTGTAGGGGCATGTTTCAATGAGACTGCAGACTCCCACCTCATATGTGTGCAAGCAGACGATGGCCAGTATCAGACCCAAGCCATCAGCATTCACAATCAACCGCGCAAAGGTAAGAACACTGGACACTGCCAGATGATCGCCAGAGAGCAGAGTTCAATCTGAAGTGACATTGTCACAACGTTTACTTTGATCCCTAATCACATGCTGAAGTTTCTTGGGCAAAAGTAATGAACAATAAGCTGCACTTGATGGAAGATGAGCGTCTTGTGTAGTTGAAAAAGCTTCAAGGTCAAGGTGACTTTATTGGTGCCTGTAGGCAGGATGTGTTCAGTCTAAGTTCAAGACATGATGTGTCACTGAGCGCTGTCAGTCCTGCACTTCACCATCAACAACACAGACCTGGAGCAGCTCAACCGCATTCATTCATCTCATGACACGACAAAAAACAGAAACTTGCTAAAGAAAAAAAGATTATTTATAGAAATTAGAATATGTCTGTATATATATATATATATAAATAGATTAAAATACTCACTTATGAAAACTTATTCAATTCTCTCTTGTCTCCAATATTAATAATCAAATTGTAGAATTATCCTTCTTCCTGAATCCTAATCTAATGTAGATCACACACACACACACACACACACACACACACACACACACACACACACACACACACACACACACACACACACACACAATAATGAAATGTATAGTTTAACATTCATAACCATATGCATATTCATGATCATAAAAATGTATTTAATTTGTAGTGTACTTTATATTTCTGAAATCTCAAAGTGATACAAACAAGCCAAAATAATCTCCTCATTCTGACAGTGTTCCAATGCTTCACATAATTGTTAAAAATAATATTTAACTTGCAAAGAAACAACAAAAATACTTTAAATAGTGTGGGAAAACACAAATCTATAATTGCATAATCAGATATTTACTAAATTGCAACAAGATGTGGGCAATATAAACTAACTAATAAACTCATCATACTTTATTGATTTCCTGGGGAATTCTCATTTTCCGCATTAGCCCATGCAGTAGTGCAGCCACATAAGACACTTCAGAAAGCTGACAGGGAACAAAGATCAGGGACCCACAGTGGTAACTCTCACCAATTGAAATGAAAAGGCTAACAGATGACCTTGAACAAACTTTTTTAATGTCAAAGCTGTAAGTGCAGATGCAAATCAATTTTTAATCAGACAGCAATGATGTTAACCTAACAGCTATGGTAAACCAACCACAGGCCACCTGTAGATAATAATCACGGTGTTACCATTTTATTGATCAGTACAGTAATGAATCCACTAAGTTCAAGTTGGAAATGAGTGAGTGTGAATTCACAGGCTTATTTGGATTACACGTAAATTACCCACGGAAAAATAAACCAACACGACATTTAAAGCCAATTTAAGGAGTAAAGAACATGAATGACTAAAAGAGTTCTATGTATTAAAAAGGAAAGAGGCACATTTTCAGTTATATAACACATGGTGGCACTGTACATCCATTTTCATATTGTTGAGCACTGTATTTCCCAACCATATCAACATATTTTTTTTTCTTCTTTGATACAGTTACTGGATCATGTTTTTTCATATTCAGCAGTGCACTGAAAGCATCTGCAGGATACTTGGCTAAGTCCAGCATTGTAGAAGGTAGGATTTCCTCTCTCAAGGGAAGCTAAGTGGTCATTTGGCATATTACCCTCCTGGTATCAGGAAGACGTTACTGCTATACTTTGAAAGTAGAGCGCCTCCATTTCAACCTGCTTTATTTAGATCTTTTTGATCTTGTATGGTGTGTCTGTGTACTTCTAACAGACTGTTTGTCTAGCAGTGTGTCACGTTCAGCAGGTGAGTGTGTGAGTGAGTGTGTGCCCCCCCGCCCCCCCCATTGTTGTCTGTTTGTGTGTTTCATCTTATTGCTGTCCCCTCTCCAAAGATGGGTTAATGGTGCAGATCACCGTGGAAACCATGGCGGAGCTCCGCCGGTCGCTACGGGAGATGAAAGACTACACCGTCACCTGTGGACGACTTGACCAATCAGAGAGCCAGGAGCTTGTTTGTGTACAGTGGATGGAGGAGAAATGCTAGTGTGAATAAGGGGTGTGTGTGTGTGTGTGTGTGTGTCCACCTGTCTCAAGTTCACGTGGCCTTTGTGCTCAGTCACACAGAAAAGTTATTCCAAACTCCTAAAAAAGAAAATTCAAACAGCATGTTAAATATGGTAAACTGAAAATAACATTAAAGAAGAAAAATAACTACTGTCCCCATGAGCAAGAATCCAGGCCTTGATTCATCTAAACATTATTCTCTGGCCTATGTTTTGCACTAAACCATATAAAGTAATCTAAGCAATGTTTGTGTTCTCCAGCGTCATAAGCCCAATCGATGGAAAGTCCATGGAGTCTATTAACAGTACAAAGATGTTTCAGAAGTCAGAATACAAAGAAAATGGGAAGATCATCCGCTGGACAGAGGTACATATAATCACAAGTTAAAAGACTCCTGAAAGCATGTACTCAACTTTGACAACTGTTACATTCTCTTTCTCAACTAAAAGTAAAAAATATTGTACAAAAAATACTCAAGGGAAAATATAAGGTATTCTGTTTCTTTTCATCTGAAGCTAATTGCGTTGTAAACAGTAGATGTGCTTTCAATTTACCTGAAATGTCTTCCTATACAACACAATGGTGAAAATTAATTGGATAACACAACCAGAATAAACTTACTGGTTGCAGCACGGAGGTAGTGAAGCTGAAGCAACGTTGGTTTTATAAATGCTAAACAGGTGTGAATTGCATTCAGTTGGAAGAAAATAACATAAACAAAATCATAAATTTAATATCAAACAGTAATAGTTATAATACAGTTGTTTGTAATTTTTAACTGCATTCACATATCCGGAATATTTACAAAACAACTGTCTTCTCTTTGTATTCACGTTAAACTTTTATGCAGGTCTTCTTCCTTCAGAGAGGGGATCATCCCAAAGGAGGAGCGACACGACTCTGCTGAGCACAGCCTGGCTGACAGAGAGGATCGCCGAGAGCCTTATGCTTGGGCACTGTGTCCACATCTCAACACTACTGAAAGAGGATGGGATGGCAAAACTGGGGCCTCTGCGCGTCACTTCGACACCTCAAGAGGTCAGAAAACCAGTTCTGGTGTCTGATGCACGCATCTGTGTAACCCTAAACAAGAAAAGGTCTCATCACCAGCATTTTATGTGTAGACATCCACAAAACATGGAATATCCCCCATTGCGAGAGATGTTCATCTTACACACGCACTTCCAAAAACATCAGGATTCTCAACAGAAATTCAATGCATGTGCAGTTTGCCTTTTCAGTGGAAACTGTACTAAAATCTTAAACAAAAGCTCGACAGAACAATAAGCGATCCGGCCATTTTTAATAATTACTTGAAAAAAAATATATGGTAACACTTTACTTTAAGCACCCGGTATAACACATTATAAGTAGTTATAAACACTCATACATGATCACAATGCTTTATAACTCACTATACAGCATAGGGTTAGGGTTAGGGTTAGGTCCTGGCATTATGATCATCTATGAATGTTTATAACTATAGCTACACGTGTTATAATGGCATTATAATGCTTTATAAATGTGCTTATGTGTTATACAGGGGGACTTCAAATAAAGTGCTACCAAATATATATATTTGGTTTGTTTTTATGTAGATTTAGGATTCGATTGCCTTGTGTTCAGATTATCATACCAGCTCAGTCAGAGTCTACACTTTTCTTTTAATGAAAAAATACCAGCCTAAATAAACACTTAAAACTGTTGTTGCCACTCCATTTTTCTGTTTCACTGTTTGGGTCCTTAAACTACTTGATATTTATTGGCAATAAAGTTTTACTCTTTCCTTAGAATGATAGTTGGTTCTTGACAAAATGTGGCACCATTGAGTGTCTGTTGAAGTTTCATACGGTTGAGTTTTCATTGTACAATTTTTTTTTTTCTTTTTCACGATCTAACATATGACTCATAGCACATGTTAGCCCAAGTCTCACTGTTGTCTCTGTAGGAATCTCCCTCAAAGTAATGTGTGGTTTGTTGGTAATTTCAGGTGGGATTTGTGGCTGGGAGTAATGGGCAACCCCTCCCGGCTCAATACCTCAATGCACTGGACAGTGTGCTGATCCCAGTCATCCACAGCAGGGGGCGCAAAAGAGGCGACGAGCCCATTGTGATGGAGCTCATCTTCTACATCCTTGAAAATATCACTTAGGGCACAAATGTTTCATTGTGTCACCCCTGTAGCCCTGACCGCAGCTCTCTCTCCAGCACTTCTCATCGGTGCGGCCATCCGTTCGGGCAAATGAAGGCATACCGAGGGCGAACCGAATCACACCTGAGGTCTGCATCCACCTCACCTATCTGCAACCAGAGAGAAGTGATCCGACTCTATGCCGCAGACAATCTGGATACGCATGAAAACTAATGGACTATCAGAAGAGCGTGCAGCTTTCACTCTTAGTTTTAGAAACTCCATAGCTTGAAATTCATGTCACAATATTCAGGTCATTTTTTTCCATATGGAGTATACCTTTAAAGTGGGAGCTCGATTCAGCCCTGCAACCTTAAAGCAAAGAGAAAAAGAGAATGACTCAAAGCACTGTATGAAGTAGATCTTTAGCAATTTGACGCACACTGAATGAATGCCTAAGGAATGTTTTCATACTGGATGTATTTTAATCGACTGCTCATGATATGTAGTGCTAGCCTGAAATTAAACTTGCAATGACAACTCAGTGTACGTTTACTGCCCTCTTTCTGCTCAACAGCCTCTGTGAAACAACTGTTTCTTCAACACTACACTAGTTTGTACTTGAACATTTAAGATGTTTGACAACTATTACACAACCAAAAATGTCGATGCGGTGTTTGAAGAGATCAGGGAATCCCTCCTGTTGTGACATGCAACCTCTGGAGGTGAATTCAACAGAAAACAAGACAGGACTTTTTGTTCTTCCAATTGCAAAATTTAAGCTTGACTCCTCACATCCGGATTGCACAAAACAGACCAATAATACACAACTGTAAAGGAGTGGATACAGAAAAGGTTTAGTTGATGCTACTTTCTGGTCCTGAATCATTGAGCCCTTCAAGACTTTGTTCATTCATAACACCATTTTACTGATAGTCAAAGCTACTTTAAATGATGTCTGGTACTTTTTAACCACTCATAAATAAACCTATTTTAAACAGAATTGTTTTACTGTTGACATAAACTGGAGATTTTAGCCTCCATTTGCCATTTTAATCTACATTCAAAGAAACTTGGTGTAAAGTACAACTACAAATATGACATAATCTCTGTCCCCAATGAAGCAACCGATTGTTAAGTTGGATGTGTGCAGATACGGTGTGCAGGATGCTCCCTCTCTGTGGCCCGTGCCAGGAATCTTTAAACAAAGCAGAATGGAGCGCTTGTTTTACCTCCTACTAGCTGCACATAGTTAGAATAGTCAAGACGAGGGGCAGAAGCAAGCAATGCAAATGCTTTTCTTCTTTGTTGCAAAGCAGCACAATATGAGGGCCAGAAGATGACAGACAACTCGGACAACATCTTCAGCAAGAAACGCATTCAGTAATCACTCACTCCGCTGGAAAGACAAAATGCAGATGAAACAAAACAATTACAATTTGAATTTATTTGCGTTTTAATTTAAAATACACAATGTAACAAAATTTAGAAAGTCTAAAGCATACCAATACAATTAGTTATTCTCTTGTTTGCTGTAAAACTATTTACAAAATGTGTTTTCAAGTTTGAATCTGTACAGTCATCTGTCCACAGTGGGGGGCTGGGAGGACAGTTTTGGGGACAAATAAGTAGGGAGGAGAAGTGCGGTGAAAGGCCACCAATGTCATACTGAAATAGGAGGTTGTTTGCAACATCAGTGAAGATCATATTTAGCTGAAAACATCTTCTCTTCATATATTGTGTTCCATAGGTGGTTCCCCAATGTAAAGAAACAAACAAACCAACCGACCAAACAAGGGACCCCAGCTGTGGAAATCATTGACCACATTGTTCTTCCACGTTTTACATATGAAACTTAAGACAGGAAAAGAAACAGCCAAAATTATCTTTGGAATCCGTAGTAGTTTTAACAGGTTCACAGGGTCATACTTCTTGGACATTTCCTTCCAGAGGTCCTAGGCTTTCTTCATTTTGCTCATGTGAGCGCTGCCGTTCTCGTGGTGAGCGGAGCCATTGGTAGCTCCGTGGTGGACGCCGTTGCCAGTTCCATGGTTGATGCCACTGCCGTTTTCATGGGCTTTGCCATTTGTGTGCACACTTGTGCCGTTCTGATAATGCTTGATGTCCTGTTTTGGCAACCGCTTACCCTTCACGTATGCCTGGACCCAGAAGTTGGAGAAGAGCACGAAAAAGAAGGTTCCGTACATCCAGACCAGGTGGATAATCATGGGGAATTGGTAGTCACAACTGTCCATGAAGTAATACTGGGTGGCGTGGAGAGAGACCAGGACAAACTGGGTCTGTTGGGGAAAAAAAAAAAAAAAAATCACAAGTCAGCCAAGTGCACCATAAATGTGCAAGGCAAACTCAGAGTGGGGTATGCCTACCAACTGAATTGCTGTCATGTATTTCTTCCACCACAAAAACTTCTGGAAACGGGGTCCAGCAGCGGCAAGACCGTAGTAGAAATACATGATGACATGGACCGAAGAGTTCACCATAGCATGGAAAGAGCCCATTCCACCTGCAGCAAGAACAGCAAACTTCTTAGACTGACTCCCAAAGTGGAAAAAAAAAAAAAATACCAGAGCTTGCAATAAAATATATGGTTTGAAGCCAACAGGTTAATAAAAGACTTAAGGTTAATCATTTACTTATGACCTAACAGAATCCAGCAGATCACATGCAGTCAGCATGGCTTTTTTCTTTAAACAAAAAAGCTCCTTAACAACCAAAGGAGAAAGAAAATGAAGGAATCTAGCTGATCATACAGGCTCTATGTGTACAAAACCAGCACGCAGGACAAAGCAATCAAACAAGGTTTCAAGTCATTAATCATTTCCTTTGCTACATCAAGACTTTGTTAATGTGTGTACCCACCAGGAGCATAGCCAACACCCCACCACCATGTCCAGGGCATGAAGGAGTGGTGGAAGATATGAAGGAAGGTGATCTGGCCATGTTTTTTCCTCAACACAAAGAAGACCTGAAAAAAGAAAGAGGATAATCATCAATGAAAGCCAAGTAAGACTGATCAAAATGGAACATGAAGGCATGTTATGTATCGCAGAAGGGAGTAAAATGAGTTGTACTTACTGTGTCCATCAGCTCGATGATCTTAGAAAACCAGAAGAGCCAAGCTACTCGCACCATCTAGTCATGAAAACACTTGTGTTAACAAATAACCAACTCATAAAACAAGTCCATCACCATGAAATGTTACTTCAATACTTCAGTTGGACAAGAAAGGGGTTCTTACTCGCAGAGCCTGAGGGCTGTCAGAGGTATCAATGGCATCACATCTCCATGTGTATGTTGTTGCCCATCCTGACATGAGAAACTGAAAATCGATTTGAAGATTAAAGTTCACCATGCCATTAATAAATGTGATCTCTCGGATGATGAATGATTTAGGAATTCTTACTTCATACACAATGAATATCGACAGTGCAACTAGCAAGAAGTTGTAGACTATCATGGCTTCTTTGAGCTGAAAGGGCTTGCGGTTGGCCATGATTCGAGGTCCGAGGTACAGCACGGAGAACAGGTAGCACAGCAATATCACAGACATGGGGACAGGACTTTCCATCAGTGGATAACCCTTCAGCCGTGGATCTAGAAAGATACATTTAGCAAACGATTAGCAAATGAGGACAGATCGTGAACGTAAAACGCTAAAATTTGGTTCATACAAATCACTTACCAACTCCCACTAAGAGGTAGTCATAGATATCCATGGCATGTGAGCCAATCTCTTGAATCTGTTGGAGCATACTGGCTGTTGTGTATTGTTTTGACCCAGTGATCTGTGAAGAACATAACCCCAACACACACTCAATATTAGTTTCTCACTTTGACTGCATAGAAAAATGACACTTCCCCATGAGAGTGCCTGAACACTGAAAACAGGATTTGACAAGCTGTTACTGATTAGATTTTTTTAATGGTCTTGTGAACTTTAAGACCTGTCCTGATTCACTTAGGGAAAAAAATATATATTGTTCATCAAGGCAGGCCAGACAGTTCATTTTCCAGTGGAAAAAAAAATAGAAAGAAAGACATTTTGATTATTGAAGAGAACACACAACAGCTAAAATACATATCACATGTCCTGAAACTTGATGAATGCAACTTTCAGGTGACTATCCACAGCCAATAAATAGCTTTAAGGAGAGGAGCGAATTGTGACCATTTCCTACTCAGCAGGACTGAAATGCACTTACAGGGACAGCACAACTCTTCCTTTACCAAACAAGCACTCCCAGGATGCCTTGCCCAGCTTGAGCCACTCATCAGACTGGCTGATATCAGAGAGGAGGTGCTACAGGGAACAGGAGGGCATCCCTCACAACACAGTCACTCTGTTTATGTGTAGGAGTCATGCCAGACATTAAGACACAATGCTTGAACTGCTCTCCAGAAATAAACCCAAACAGAAAAGAGCAGACGTCTCTGGTCACTGAATTTAACAGAAAGTCAACAGAGAATAATTGATTGTAAATTAATGGAATAGAAGTATTTCTATGTCTTATGTAACAATAAAAGCTGCCATAAAGCTAAATGCAGTTTAGCTACAATTAAAGTCAGAACAGCTCACTAATGGAAAGTATGTCAAAAGGCAGCCTGTGCACAAGAATGTGCTATAGTTTCCCCAAACCTGTGTATTTTCTATTGACAAAGGCTTATATCAAGTGTAAACAGCAAAGTGATTCATGAAGTGAAGGACACACAGGGTTGCGGCCTGCTCTCACACGCTGGACCCGGCAGGAGCCATTGTTTGATGTACAATCTACAATGCTGCGGGTTTTACTGCCTGGGGGCTAAAGAACAACCCTCCTTTAGCCAATATAATTAAGAGCTTACAATTTCAGCTTATGGAATGAAGGGTCACAGAGGGGAGCTCACACACAGGTGCTGCTCAGAAGAGAAATTCATCCAATAAAAAAAAAAAAAACATGTTGATTTCAGTTTTCAACAAGTTATGAAAACAACCATTATCCAATATGTACTGTGGTTTAATGTTCAACTAGTATTTTAACCTGAAACATATTCACTGAACTGAATAAACATCTATTTTACTTACAATGAATTAAAAAAATAGTCAAGCAGCATTAGATTGAGGATTGTCCTAAAAGGACTTTTGTCAATCTCCTTGCTAAAAAAAAAAAAAAAAAAAAAAAAAAACAGAAAAAAAATCCAACAATCTACATCTTGATCTCAAAAGAAAAAGGGACCAACATGTGCTCATTGTGTTAAAGTAGCTTTTGAAAGAGAGCAGGCCTCTGGTGCAAAGCGATTATCTCTCACTATCTGGACATTCCTCTTCCTTCAGTAGACACTGCCTGCAGTTTTCTTCCCTCGGACTTCGCAGTTGTTAACCAGAAGGCTCCGTCTAACACCGCCATATCTTGAACAGCTTCCAGGTGACACGAGTCCAGCTTTTCAGACCAATTTGTTACAGCTGAACACTTATGAACTTCCTTCCGGCAAGACCGAAATGCCGCTTACTCTTCCAAGGCCTCAGAGGTGTCGCTCAAAAATGCAATTGTGGCATTGTTCAACAGATCAGATACTGGCAGTTTCAGAAAACTCTTACACAAAAAGCTGTGGTTGTTTTGATTCGACGATGAGGCATTTGGTCAGGCACTTCACATTTCAACAAGAGTACCTTCATGTCTGTTGAGAAGAGTCTTGTTTCTGAGGAAAAACACTGAACAGCTTAACTTTGAGTGAGCGGTGACATCTAGATGTAGGTATTAGAGGAAACGTGCATTAGGAGTGGTCTGACCACATCCAGCTTGGAACTTCATGTGTCTTTCTGTGACAATTTAGCAACCATTTAATTCAGCAAGTCAGTTCGTAGCACAGTCTCAAAATAAACTTTAGCGTAGTTTGAGCGCATGATATAGGTTGTTGGAAGCAATATAACTCATGTTGCACACACTAACATAAGTCGGTAGCTTTAGATTTCTTCTCTTTAGGGAAATTAAAAAGAAGTTATGTATAGAGTTTAAATATGAGCAAACAAAATAGCCTTTTTTGTATGAATTTTTAAGTGTGTGACCATATCCATGTGATCATTTAGGGTCTTTTTTTTTTTGCTTAATACTGACCAATGATAGTACTGACTGCTAGTCAGGAGGAAGGTCTTGTGATCATGACAACATTAACCAAAAAAAAAAAAAAAGAGGGAATATTTGTGCATCTTGAGACCCAGATCAAGAAAAACAAGCACCAAGAAAAAGAAGCCCCTTCAGTCCCAGCTCAGTGAAACCACAAAGAGTGCTCGCTGCTGCTCGCAGCTCTGACACCATTGTACCGTTTATTGCATCAAGCTGTAAATGAACGCAAACAAAATGACATCACCCAACAGTTTCCAATCACCCACCAATTAAACGCTGATACAATATCTCAGACTGGCGGCCTGTCACCTACGACAAACCACGGTGATGTGCGCCGTTACAGGTCCGCTTTATCAGCAACAGTAGCAGTAATTCCTCAGGAGGACAGCAACTTCCTCATAACTGTGAGAGGGGTCCTGTTCCTCCAGACAGAGTGATGCAATTTAGCTGAAGCATGCGACTAGTAAATCCACTTTTAGAAAATTGTCTGTTCTCTCACATCAAAAATCATGTGGAGAGCTTAAGTATACGAGTTATTTCAATGGAACCAAGTGACAATCTTTGTTTTTTCCAAATAGTCTTACAATAATGGAAAAAAAAATAAAAGCATCACTCACTCAAAAGATCTAGTATAAGCTCTTTTCAAGTACTTTGTGACCTTGACAACTAGCAGTTTATGTATTCTAATCAGAGAACTAGTAAAAAAGGAGGGGAAACATGTCCTTCAAGAGTCATGTCAATGAATCATAGAGATGGAAAAACGGAGCTCACACCGACGAGTTAGGAGTTAATGATGAACAAACCACACCAGAAACAAAGGTTGAAAAAAAAAAACAGTTGAGTAGTAACCTATCTCCCATTTGTAAAAAGACACTGAAATTAGTTAAAAAAAAAAAAAAATCATATCTTACAACAAAACAGCTGAAAATCTACAAACACCGAAGGTACAGAAAGTTTCCTGAGAGAAGCAGTTTAAAATGACCCCGAGCTGTTCGACATGCGAACAGACTCCACACACGTTAGTTCACCTTCTCAGCAACTGTGGCCAACTTACCTTATCAAGATGAGAATTTTCTGCTTAAATCATCAAAGCTGAAGTGGATTCCTCTTCACGGCAGGGTAAAGCTTCTCCGCGAGCTACAAGAGCAAGAAGATAGCAAGAAAAAGAGAAAAGCAGAGACAGGGAGAAAGAGACAGAGACAGAGAGAGAGGGAGAGGGAGAGAGAGAGAGATGGGGTAAGGGAATGAGAGAGTAAACTGACTTGTGTGTGACTGGTACAGCAGTCTTCCAAATCCCCACCCTCCCTGACTCACACAGTGGATGAATAACAAGCTTACAGAAGCAAAGGGAGGGAAAGAGCCTGAGAGCAAGAGAGAGAGAGCGCGCTGGTATACGCAGCGTCAGACAGGGAGTAACATTCAGACAGAAATCGCACCTATTTAAACCAACAGGACAAAATACCTTGAAAGTGGTCTTGTAGCCGCCTCCCAGTCTTCAGCTGGCAACAGTTTCTCCCTCCCTCCCATTTTCTAATGTCACAACCTTCCACTCATTGAGCACACACACACAGATACAAAACTCTGGAGTCACCTGCAAGTTTTAACACCTGGGGTGGGCTGATAATATATTCACAGGGAGCAGCAAGAAATAAGTAGTGACTGTTATCATGAAGGGGGCCATTGTTACGCCTTTGCTGGCCCTCACCCCAGCCAACACCCATGAAGCAGAACCAGCTCTCATTCCTTTTTTTTTTTTTTTTTTTGGTTTTGTGGATAATCAATGTACAAAGATTAAAATGTATTCGTGTCATCAGTGAAGTCAAGCAGACCGGAACTGGTGTTTCAGAACTGGACTGCATTTTAAATGCAGTTCAATCAGTTTCAGTAAGAATCAAAATAATTCATACAATATGACAGCTTACTCCCCCAACATAGAAGAATGGTTTATCATGCACTCTGGCACAAGTGACGAGACGTATTCAGAGCTTCTTGTTGAAGCTTGCGGTAGACCACAAAGGAGATCTCACTTCTAAGATAATGCTTTAAAAACAACCCTGGAACCGGTAGAGAGGAGGTTTCGCTCACCCTGATAGGGAGTCACTTACATCTGCCTGCCACACCTGGACACTGCCAGAGGTGAAACAAAATAATAGCAACCTATTCAGAGAGCACACTTCATATCGCTGCTTTATATTTGTAAAGCAACCTTTGCATGGATAACACTGAGAAAGGCTCTAGTTTCAATGTTACTAGCTGTCATGTTGAGTGATTGTGAAAGCGTGTTGATTAACAATAAGCATTTGTCTCTAATCGATCATTCAGTGCAGCCTTTATTTTGAAACATCAACATAAAATTTAAAAAGGGAATGTCTTGGCTTGTGAACAGAGGGAGCTGGCCAGTTCAGCAGAATCTGAGCACAGTCTACTATGCTGTCTCTGAAAGATAACAGCTCAACTCAAAGTTCAATTATGTGAAAACCTTGTACAGATAATCTTAGTATTACTTCAGTACCGTATCTGACATGGCAGGTTTTTCCTGTTGCTCTGGCCCAGGGGGGATGCTGGGTAAATGATGGCAGCACTCCAGTACCATCAGCCCCTCCTCCAAAAATACCAAAACAAACCTCACCAGTAATCATCATCTGCAGCTACAGTTTGCCGACAGTCATTCAAATATGATTGTCATCTTTTTGCAAGAAACCAACACGCCTTTTCCACCATCAGAGAAAGCAGTGCAACCAGCGCAGGCGGAAGGATGTGGAAGAATGCCTATTATGGTCGTTTACAAAAGTACTTAACTCTAGCAACCGATACGAGTGATGTGTGAGAAGTGATAATCATCAAAATTGACCTTATTCTGGCTTTTGTCGAAGCGAATGAGAAAATCCATTAAACATTACCAGTCATGCTACAAAGCGATACAAAACAAATTTGATTGTGCTCATACCGAGTTAAATACTCATTTTCATCTTCATTAAAAAAAAAAACAGAACAGAATGACTGCAAAGCAATGCAAACAACTCTGCACAGTAGTTATTACAGCAGTCAGCTAAAGTCTCTCAGAATTTCTCCCAGCATGTCACACACAGACGTGATGAGGTGGACTCCGCTGCCAAGTGTGTGTTACTGAACAAATATCAGGACATGCTATGAAAAGTTCGCACTAATGGGGTGTGATTGGGTGTTTTCAAGCAGCCAATGGTTCAACTGAGGCATCATCAGTGCATTTTATTTATCTTCATGTTGCTCTGAAGTAGAGAAAAAAATAAATGACAGCAACATTAATATAAATGCTGACAGCATGCCAGGTTGTAACAATACATTTGTTTTAGGAATTATAAAACCTTGCACGGCAAAAACAATGAGACGCATTCCAGTCAAGCCCTGCACGATGACAAAACATTACAGATGCATTAGCAGTATGCTCCTGCTGTCACCCAGAGGCAGCACAGTCACCGCAGGGCCCCTGCTCTTGTAAGCCCGAGATGTCTGACATGAAAAATTTGTGTATCAAGATAACAGCGCAGATACGTTCAAGATAAGATGAACCATAAATAAAGGATTCATTCACACTGGTTGCTCAGTCACATAAGTCACTTTGCTGCTGCGTTATCCAAAGACACTTGAATGTGTCCAGCACATGCACAAATATGTCCTGACACTGTGTGCCAAACAAGGAAAAGCCATTCAAGGACTACTTCACAACCTGCACAACAAGCAGGTTGGAATCTTTATTGGCGCAATTATCAAATGCTTTGATAGGTTCTTCTACAGTTGTAATTATTTTCCATGTATTATTTTTCTTTCTGAAATCCTTTGAAGTTGTCAAAGTCATTTACATAGGCTTTGTGGTTTCCATCTCTATATTTGAATTGCCAAAGCATGTTAACTAAAAAAAACAAA
The DNA here is from genome assembly GCF_902148845.1 of Salarias fasciatus. Lineage (NCBI taxonomy): Eukaryota > Metazoa > Chordata > Actinopteri > Blenniiformes > Blenniidae > Salarias > Salarias fasciatus. The sequence continues at coordinate 20,273,118 of NC_043766.1, read as the reverse complement.
CAAAAAAAACAACATATCTATACTTGTGTGCATAATAAAATGTCCCAGATCAGTTGGTCTGACTTCAGGACCCATCATCCCATCTTAACGACAAACTGTGGCCCACATCTATGAAACTTCAACTTGTCAAATTAACCGAATCACAAGTCAGGGTAGTTCAAACCTAAGATGGCAGAATCAGAGGACAACAACAAAACAAAAGATAAGCCAAAACAAATAACAAGCGATAATGCGAGAGAGGGATATATTTTATGCTCAATTAGCTGAAATTTAATTTAAATCCAAACCTTTAAGTCAAAAAGTCAGGACTTTTGTAAGAGGCTAACAGTACCCTCCTGCATAAACATGAAATTTAAAAAAAAAAAAATCCTGTCACCATTACATGTTCTACAAAATCAAGTTAACATCTAAATAATTACAATCTGAAAATTAATGTTGAGTGTTTGTTCACAGAAAAATCAAATCATGCAGTAAAGTTGCTCTCCAGGACCAATATTTTACATCTATTGTTTATTATTGGATGAATAAGTTGCAGCCGCATAAATCTGGGAAGTCTCATCTTCTTTTCCGTCACACATTTGTCATCTCAATATTTTCTGTGATTGCACTTCAGACAATTACAAGCAAATTCAGATATACTGTGAAAAATGTGCAAAACAATTTCAAATGATGTTGAACTCAAATAAACACAAGCTGGAGAACAGAGGGCGTGCATCTGAATGAAGCTCAGGAAAGATCCTAAAATAAACTCAACTTGTAAAATCTCACAGATCACCTTTAATCATATCACATTAAATAAAGCACTAAAGTAAAGAACTGCATGTATAGTGAATCTTCTTGCAATACTTTTTCTATTACTGGAAAGTTGAAATATTCATCTTTAAATTATACCACATTTGTAAAGAACATGCATTTGTGAGATGAGCAGCAGAGCTGAGTATGTGAGTATGTGAGTACCTGAAATAAAAAAAATGTCAGCTCTTTTCTGCCAGTCCTGCTCATTGTTTGTTTGCTTTTGACTCTTGTCTGAAGTTTCTTGGATATGATGATTTAAGTCTGAAGAATCAAAGCATCATTTAACAATGCAAGAGTTGAACAAACCGGGACCCCAGTAACACGAGGAAGAGCCACACAACAGCCTGCCACCTTATGGTGGGCACCAGAATGCCCCCACACTGCAGTTGATCTGTCAAACGCTAATGTACTTGTGTGTAAAAGGCATGTCTCGTTGGAGTCAATTAAACTGAAAGTCTTACAGAAACTTGCTTTGAAGTAACTATAAAACGACAGAGCCATTCCTCAACATTGGAGAGGTTGGACTACCTCAAAATGTTTGAGCTAACTGTTATTTGAATCTTGGACCTATTAGTGCGGCACATTGTTTTGCAAAATAGAAATACAAATTTCTAACAATTTGCATCATTTATTTAAGCGCAAATTGAAAACAAACTTTAGAAACGTGACACGTGAGTTGTAGTAACTGTTACCCCCTCAGCACAGGAATGTTGCTAAACCTGCCTCAGGACTCATGTTCACACCACCTGCGCTTCATTTTGTGTGGTGTGTGTGTGTGTGTGTGTGTGTGTGTGTGTGGTGTGTGTGTGTGTTGTGTGTGTGTGTGTGTGTGTGTGTGTGTGTGTGTGTGTGTGTGTGTGTGTGTGTGTGTGTGTGTATGTGTGTGTGTGGGACCCCTACCTGTTACTTTCAACTGCTCAGACAGGGCTGACCCATCAGCATTAGTCTCATTCTCCTCACACCCGTCTCTCCTGCTCAGACCCCCACCGCAGGTCTCACCCACCCACGACTCAGATTTCTGGAACTTTCCATGGACAACAAAAGAGTGCCGCGTCCTTATGAATGAGAACAGGCTCAATCAGACTGTAGGCAAAAAAAAAAAAAGCTGCAGCTCAGCAGGCGCAGCTAATATAGCAGGGAGGACATCTGAATGCCAACAACTGGAAGTTCACATAGGGAGAACCAAAAACAAAATCAATTGACATTATTATTACCACTATGTATAAAGTTGGAGAGGCCTTTTGTTTGGCCATCATTATCCAATATTTACATACAACAGCAGTTAGCCTGACACTTGTCGGTTCAAAAAAGTTCTGAAAATGGCTGTCAAACGAGCCATCGCATGAAGATCAATATGGCACTGAAGTGATGATAAAATATGCAAGAATAAGCTAAGTGAGGTACTGTAGAGTATCACAATCATATATAAGTTAAAAAAAAAAAAAAAAAAGAAAGAAAGAAAAAAGCAAAAAAACCTTTAAAATTCTACTGCAACAACTAAAAAAAAAAAGTTACACAGTCACAAGTCAATGTTGTTACAGTGTTTATCAACACTACCAACATTGTTAATGGGACACTGTGTTAAAAAAGCCACAGTTCCTCCTCAGTAATTTACTGAGCACCATCAGTGGTAAAATCTTCCATCAGAAGGGCTTCACGCTTTGCGGTGCAGCTGGTGTCACAGGGACCAAGCTGACAGGTTGATTATGCAAGACATAAACATGACTGGAATGACACTCTCCATGTCCTGACAAGTAGAAACTAAACACTACTATGACAACACTTCCACCTAGCTAGTTTTTACGCTTGAAACTGTTGCAAAGTGCAAACCCAGATGTTCTGATAAGAGCTTTCTATGACAGTGAGTGAGGTCGGCCAGTTAGAGCGGTCAGTTTCTTATCTTGTGTCACTCTGAGTGGAAGATTTTTTTTTTTTTTAAGACAGCGAAATGTTTTGCAAACTTTTAAAAAAAAGCATGGCTGCTGCTCAAAACAAAACTGACTGACAAATATGTTGACAAAAAATACATCAGACAAAAATCACAATGACAATAAAAATATCAAATCTGTAGCCACCTAAGAAGCCAAAACACACAAGCAGTACCTACATTAGCCTCGATTTGCCTTCAATCCCGGGCCGTCACAGTTCAGTGCATGCATCCTACGACAAATACTTGAGTGAAGCAAGACAAAAACGGAAAAACATGAAGAGGACAAATTACTTTCTTGAAAGGAGTGATTTCTACTTTTGCAATGTGTTCCAAAAAACGAAAAAAACGAAAAAAAAAAAAAAGATGTCTGAGTTTTTGCTGCTTTTGTTCCCTGTTGTACCAAACCATACTAGGTATGTCCTGAAACATTACGTGTGTGTGTATACTGTCACTCCCCTACTGGTTACATTTACACAGGTTTCATTGCCAGGACATACATTAACTATAAAACAGCGGAAAACGAAAGGGGCATATATGTTGGGCCTCTGGTGAAACTACTGAATTTCACAATCTAGTTAATATACCTCCATGCATTGTGAATAACTTTATGTCCATTATTAGTGTGTAACAAAGGTTGCCCTGAGGCAATCAATGCCTTAATTGCCCTATGATGCATCTGTGACACAAAGAAGCTTTGACGTTAGGTCTATGGGGTTCACTCTGGAAAAATAGCTATGCCTGAAGCAAAAAAAACACAGAAAATATTTGCTTTCAACCACGTAGAATGTCATTGGGTCAATGCTAGTGGACAACTTGACACTACTTTGAAAAAGACAACTGTCAACAAATCACCTTAAGTGACTTCCATGGCCACAATAAAATGCTGAATGTCAAGTAGGGCAACTTCTCCACCCACCTATGGAGAGACTTTAAACCTAGTTATCTAGATATTGCAGAAAACACATTCAACATACTCGTGAATTCTACTGAGGAAGATCGGTAATATATACATATATATAACATATATAAATTAATCCCACTTTTGTCATTTTAAATTTTCAGAACGAAATGGCAGAGCAGGTATGCATTCAGCATGATTCAGCCGGTCTTTTGCAATATGTGTTTTGCAAATCACCATTGCACACTGCACTACAAGAGAACCACAGTATCGTCCCATAGAAAACACTGTTACTTGCTACTTATGATGAAAGGCATACAAAAGTCGTCCTTTTAGCTTTTAAGATGTTTTCCATTCAGTGACCTGGGTGCAATGATCCCACATTAACTTCAAGGCCACTCTGGAGTCAAAAGTCAAACGGGGCCACACATTATCTGACAGGCAGACCTGGAGCAATGAGCTACAGCTGCCCTGTTTACCGGCGGCTGTCATCGTCATCGGCACTCTTCAGCACATCCAGAGTTAACGCTATGGGGAACAGCCAAGACACGCTCATATGTCAGGCCCATAAAATGTCAGTTATCGTTTCGTGCATCAGTGAACTGAATCCCCAAAGCAGAAACAGTGTTTTGACAAGTACACCTTAAATAGAAGGGCTGGGAATGTTTAGTAAGGGAAAAAGAGTGTGCAACATTTTCCTCCACCTTGCAAAGCCTAAGTGATCATCAGGAGAAGCCTGTGGTCGACTGTGTCACAGACTGACTGAAACATAAACACACCCAGCTCAGTCTGCAGGAGATTCTTTCGACAATAAATCTGGCTTACAAAAAAAAAAAAAAAAAAAAGAGCGCCCTTTCTGAGGGCGGAAGCCTATTGTCTCATTGCCTGCTCTGCTCTCACATTATATTTGAGGCCTTCAAGAGTGTCGACAAGGGAAACTGATGAAGCGATAACAGTGTGTGGCGGCAAAGCGTCAACAGTCCCAGTGCTGTGTGTTTCATACTATCAAGGATCCACCTGGACTGCATGACCTTGAGGGACTTTGTCTCCTTCAGAATTGTTATTAACAGCTAACGTTAACATGGTCCACCAATGATTATTAATCACTAACTGCGAATGTGGACATCAACCTGGAAACGAAGGCAGCAAGGACCTGGTGAAAACGCTTGTATAAAAGCTGTTGGTCTGTTTCAAGATATGCCACATGTACACTAACATTACTAGTGAAAACAATTGTATAAAATGTTTCAATTGCAAGAACATTTTCAAGAGAATGATCAAAATACCAACATCACTTCATCTGCAAAGTACTTGATCAGCTCAACACTGATAATCCTAATGTCACTCTGGATATTCACTGAATAAAAGATGAAAAACAACTGGAACATGTTCCAAAAACTGTGAACCCACCATCGAAAGTGAAAAAAACTCAATGCACTGCAGCAGAAGAATGTATGAGAACATTTCTAAATTTCCCTATGAGTCATAAAATATATCAAGGCAAAGAAACAGTGTGCTCAACACCATACCACAAGCAACAATGATAATAAATTCATGTATTGTGCTTCAAGACCTAAACTGCTCGTCATAATGATGGAGACAACGTTTCCTATGGTTATCAAGGTGTCCCACAGGTTAATGGTCAGGGTGATTAACAGCTGCAGCTCAGCAGAAATCTGCTGGTGCAGGATGACAATGCGAATAAATAGGGACGCAACAATGCCACTTCTCTGCAGGGTTCCAGCCAGCTGTGTCAAACTCATTTCATTTCAGGAAGGAACAAATGTGAGCCAGACCTGTGAAATGACAGCATAATAATGCAAAAACGTCCATAAAGCAAAAATGTTTTGAAGCAAATAAATGGAATATAAGCATGGAAAATGCAATATCTTTAAATAAGGACAACTTTAGCATCACGACAGTTAAAACTTGCATCCTGGTGTAAATACAGTCAAATGTCTTTTTCAAGCTGCTGCACTGAAAAGGCAACAACAAAAACAAAATTCAACATGACTCACAATATGCACAATCATCTCACAGGCCGCCTGGACCCTCTGGTGTCCCTGCTTTTGGCCCACAGACCTTATGTTTGACAGAGGTGACCACCACGAAAGGAAACGCTAACTTTCGGTAGAGACGCACGGCGTCTAGAGATCACACCTATCGCCCAAAAGCACCAGACATCACTCTTCACTTTCGCTACCTTGAGTCTGCAAACCTCACGGGGATAAGCGTTACAGAAGGGGCGGGGCCACAGAACAGCTCGCTTCAGAGTAAGAGGCTGCAGGCTGGAGAGGAATAGGGAAAATAGTAGTGACTCTCAAACTAAGATTTTAACAACATATTTTTTCAATACCAAATTTTAGGAAAATGTCATATCAAGACTTTCTATATATCGCCCAGTCCTTATTCCACCATTCTACAACTGTCACCGACCCTGACCTGGAGAAAGCAGATGCAAAATGGCCTCATTGGATGGTAAAGAAAAGAGGTTTCCGAAGTGGGAGGCCTCTGGGGGTGCAGAGCTATTGTAGGAGGCGTGCAGAACAACGTGATGACCAACATGACTGCAACATTGACCTTCATAAAAACCTGCACCCATCTTCTAGCTGTGTGAGGAAATGGGCTCCGGCCGCAAGCGTCTGGAAAAAGCTATTTTATAACATTTTCCAGTCATATTTTAAATGAATTAAACTTTTTAAAAACGTGAAATTTTACAATTCTAAAATGTAAGAGGTGGTACACTTTCAGTAATGCCACTATTGATGTAGTTTTAAAGGCAGGCAAAAGATACATTTTTTAAAATTGTGATTAATTTTAGAATTTCTGTAGTTAATCATGATTAATCACATCTGGAATTGCAAGATTAAAATTCAGTTATTTGGCATTTCAAGACCGTTTTAAGACCATAATGTAAAACACTTCTTACCAGAATGTCTTAACTGTCAATCAAATGAACAGAGAATTTTCTTTTTAACCTTTTGTGTAGTAAGCGCCAAGTAGACCAACTTTTCCACTTCAAAAAATATATCGTAAACAAAATCCTATGACACTGAAATCATGAAACCAACTAAGATGTAGGAAACTACTTGCAATTAAATAAACATAAAATGCAGTTTTCAAATAAGACATTCCAAGTCGACCAACTCAAAACAGTGTTCAATTCAACTACAGTTTATCCAGTAAAGTGCCCTGTAGACTCACTGGTCTACATATATAACTTAAACAAAATGTTCCAATAGTGTGGTCTTGAAACCATGACTTAAATGGAAGAAACAACTTCCAAGTAGTGGGGTAAGGAGGAATCATGTAACATGTAACATTTGAGATTCAATATGTCAGGTCTATGTCTTGCTAGGTATATCATGCTGCCTCAAAAATAATAATAATAATAATAATAAATAATGGCATAATGGGAAAAACAATCATACTAATCCAGAAATGACAGCAAGCAGGTGACCTATAACACTGATGAGAAATTTGTATTTGGCTGTTGACAAACAGTACAGTCCAAAACATAGAAGGATATTTACAACATTTCCAAGCTCGAAATGAAAAATCTAATCCTCATAATTCAGCTGAATTGAACAATAGTGGAAAAAACAATGTCTAAATGACAGTAAAATGAAATAAAGTCATTAGACATGAGATTTGGAACCATCTGAATTCCACGTTTTCTTATTTTCCTCCATTTCTTTAAGCCAATTACTAACCTTAAACCTAATTCTGTGATAAAAAAAAAATTAATCTTTTGACAGCCTTGCAACAATTAATCATGATTAACACTAATAGACCTTTTTTTATTTTGTTGTGCTTTTTTCATACTAAATTTTCAGCTTATATCAATCATTCAGTAAAAAAAAAATAGTGAAATTGAATGATAAAATTTGGCCATGTGGGGAACTCTGTAAATATTGCCATTTCTAATACTTCTTTCTGACAGAAAAAAGTTTTATAACCACTGATGAAGAAAACAGATTGTTCTCAAACAGGCTTAATAAAAATGATGAAATACCTTTAACATCTTGGTTGTGTGAGGAAATAAAACTACTATGCTTTTCTATTCTTACATTTGGTTTTTACTTTGTTTATGTTTTAATATTTTTTAATTAGATTAATATTTAAATACTCATTGCTTGGAAACCTGTGTCATTATAAGTTAAAACATTAAGTGGTCCAAGAAATGTATTCAGTATGGTTCAAATTATATCTGTCATCTTATAGCTGAGACAGAGCTGTACTGGAGACTCCTGCAAACCTCCCGATGAAGTGCGTACACCTTTAACAGGAAGAGTTTGGTTTAGGTAATCATTAACAAATAAAGGCATCACTTCCCCTTTCTAAACTGGCACTGTCAATAATTAATGACCGAGGTCAGAAAGGACATGGAATATTTTAATGTTTGCTTTGCATTGGGATAAGCACACTGTGTTTGAATTAAATACAGAGTAGGTGGCATTTTTCATACAGATAAAGCAACATTTGAAAAGTGTTACATCTTCTTACATGTTTTTTGGCACAGACTTTACCAAAACTGAAGTACAGACAACTCTGATATCACAAGAAGCGTTTCTGCAGTATAAAACATAAAACAGCTCACCCATCCACATCTCTCTGAAGAGTAACAAAACTTAGAGAACAGGAGGGGAAAACACCCAAACAGTTGATCTTCATCTCGAGGTTGTTACTTCTTAGGTGTGAAGATCAGTAGGTTTTGCAGTGGTCATTTGTGGAGTTAAGATTTTGTGCTAAAGCTACATTCACACAGTTGTAATTGGCACTTCATAAATAAAGCTGAATTGAATTGAAATTCACAAGTGCATTGTTTTCTCCTCTTGTCAACTCCCAAATTGTTGTTTTGACATTTTCCCATCACTGCAATTTTTTAAACTTGTCTAATATTTTACTCATGAGCTGATCAAGTTAGAGAGATGAATGCCGGTCGGTGGTAGCAGCATACCACTCAATACAGAAATAATTATATTGAGAGAATATGTATGAGAGAAAAACTTAAGTATTGCCATAAAACTGTCTGACCACTGAAATGTATTGGACTACAAACCCTCACATCAGTATTATGTTAGGATACATGTATGATTGTGTGTCAGTACATTACATGCAAACAAAAATCACAGTTTTACTCATGAATTTCACAAAAAAAAAAAATCTGTTCTGTACACAGAAACATTTATTTTAAAGAGAAACTTTGATACACTCATATTTGGGTGAAAATAGATTAAAAAGATTAACTGAATACCGTTTCTGCTATTGACAGTACAATTAAATGCTGATTCTAAAAACTGAATAGCAGGAGTGAGCTATTTTGAGGGAAGTCCTATTTGCTTTTTGTTTTGTTGTTTTTTTGCAGTAACACTTTCACAAGCGTTGTTGCACTACAGAGGACACACTGGACGGTCTCTACCCTCCGCTGTGAGTCAGGATGAACAGGGCTGATCCTGGTTCCCTGACACCCACGGACCGTTTCAGGGTCTGACAGGCACGTTTCTCTGGCGCTCATCGGGTCTGATGGTGCGCTTTCCATCACACCTATTCAGCACAGACGGTTGACAGCCGTCAACATTTCCATCCGCCTTGAGAGGGACGGAGCGCGCGGCGCTTCGCAGCGCGAGGCCATCTGGCGAACAGAGGCTCGTCCGCAAGCACAGGTGCGCCTCGACACTCAGCCCGGGGAAAGACACGCAAACGGCAGAGAACTAGAAAAACACACGTATCTGATCGATATTCTGCCTGTTGCTGCAAGACCGGATATGAGTTGAGGCGTAACGTCTAACTTCAGTTGAACCGTCTTAAAAAAAAAAAAAAAATTGGATTACTTTGTCAAGTGGTGCAGTGCACGTATGAAATACTCGAGTACCAAAGACAACAAGTGATCAGAGAACCGCTGACATTTTACAACTTCAATGCAGTGTTGCGTAAAGTGGCACACGCTGCTGGAGCCGCCTCCCACCTCCACCCTCAGATGACCACACCTGAAAGTTCGCGGAAGGCTGACCGAGTCGGCGTCCAGGTGTCTGGCTAGGGAGAAACGTGGACTCGGCGGCACATCATACTCACTTTAGCCGGTTCCAAAGCCACGGAGTCGGCGAAGACCTGGCGGGCAGCGTGGGCCGACTTGTGAGCGAAGTTAGCGCCGCTTCCTCTTCCTCTCTTCTTAAATCTTCCTCCAGACCCAGCCCGATGATGCAGCGCGTAAAGGTGGAGCCTTCTCCGCTCCGCTGTGAGTCAGGCGCCTAATATGGACGTAATCAAACCATCGTGTCACCTTTATTTCAACCATAAAGATGATTATTTTTGCTGGTCGAGCTTCATATCAAAACTTAGTCATGCTCAACGTACCTTATCTATTAAAGACTCCTCATAAAGAAAAGGCAACAAAAGGTTTTAATCTATATACTTAAAAAAAAAATGTATGGCAGTTGCCCTATCATATATGTTTTTTTTAAATTTGTCTTATGAAGAAACGTATGTGTGTTTATTAATAATGTTTTATGAGTTGTTTTACATTCTATCTGCACTCACTGTTAAGCGCTTATCAGGACATGTTCATGTTTAAATCAAATCAAACGGGATTGACAGAACGCATAAATAATAGGTTATGCCAAGCTTTGAAATGGTTGCTGCTTGGTTAAAATTTCTACATTTTGAGAAAATGATGAGAAAGCATAATATTTTATTGTAACTATCAGTCAGTTTACCTGACTCATGGATTCAGTTTTATTTTTGAAAGTATAGGATCACACTCTGAGAACAAGCCACAAACCATAAAGCTTTTATTCTAATAATCAGTTATTTAAAGCACTCTCAACAGATTACCTTTTTCTGGCAACATCTTAATAAGTGACATTATAGGAGTATATCAAAGACATAAATGATGTGGCATACGGGTGTGTGACATTTCTATGAATATTGTGTCATTTAAAGGATTCTGAAAGTTGTACACGATGAAATGTGGGATTATTCAGTTTTTATGGCACCTGTCTCAGTTCAATGGCATTTTAAAGGTCACAAACGTTTTGAAAGCTTTCTTTTTAAATTGTTTAACAAACATGAAAAAACACTGGGACACTTTAACCCTGGTTACATAACATAATTGGATTGAATATCCTATGATTTCACTGAGCATCCAGTAAACTTTACAGTCTGTTTATTTGTCTGTTCTTTCATTACTATAACAAGCTTTGATTTTCTGTTTCATGGTTTTAGTTTCTTTTGTTGTAGCACACTCAAATGCAAAAATACAAAACAAATAGCCTTTACTGCTTTTTTCTGTCTTCAGTGACCTATTAGAAAATATATTAAAAAGGTGTGACACTAAAACAATACTAGATTTATACGTTCAACAACATGGTAGACTACTGCACAGCTGTCCAAATAACCTAAACTCCTTATTTATTTCAATGTTTATGTATCAGTGTGTTCAGTTCACAACTGAAAAAAGAAGTGTCACACAAGGGTTTTCATTCAGTAGAAGATGTTTTGAAAAGATAAGGTTCTGCTTGTGCGCGTCTGTCAAACATGAGCAGCAGCATGTTTTACATTCAGACACCATAAACCATTTCTAAGGTTTGGTATGCCTTTGACAGTTTATGTGGTAGAGTTTGAATTTCACGGAATCAGAAGACTGCGTCTGAGTCCAGCAATGGAGTGGTATTCCAGTGTTTTCATTGAAACTGTCTTTTTTTCTTTTTTTTTTTTTTAATGAAGCAGAGAAATGAAGAGAATTGAAAATCTCCACTGAAGGCTGTAGCACAATGTTTCTTGCACCTGTTTTGTTGAGAGATCATAACTCAGCTACTTGTGAAGAGCTACACTTCTACGTGTGGCTTTAATTAGAGGGCTCTCTTTGTACCTGGGGCATTATGTTGAACTTTTTAACCAGAAAGCACTTACTCTTAACCTGTCACATGACTTCTTTGCAATAGTTTTGTGTCACATCACAGAAAAAACAAATGCTTCAGAGACGCAGTGAAATTGATCTGAATTCCAAAAAATACAAGATAATGCATAACTCCTTTTGGAGATGATGCATACATTGTTTATGTGTATCATGGTTTAACATTTACTCAAGCTGTGATCTTAACAAAGAAGAAGCCTCCCTGTGCAGGAAACTGACAACAGTCTTACTTCTTTTGTTTGGCATCAGCTGTCTGACCTAATTGAACCACATCAAAATCCAAGCTTTTTTTTTTCAAATGTAAAATTTATGATAACTCAGTATGAAAGGGTATTTTTGCTAAAATCTTTCTTCCCTGCAAGTATTGAATATTCTGCAATATGGCTTCAGGGTTCCAAAAACAATATGCCTCATTGCACAATCACCTGAACCTCCTTTGTTTGGGGAAGTTTGCACAATTGCGATGCCGATGTATGAAGGATATTTGTTGTTTATAAGCACAGAAGTTCTACTTTTGACAGGTTGTGCTTTAAGAGAGTAGAGAGCTTAAGTTCAGTGGAACTGCGAGTGTCCTAGAAAAAAAAATGGGCCTGTCCAAGGTAATATGGCCTTGCTTTGGTGATGGATGGCATCCTGAATGACAACGTGAAAATAAAGGCCTAACTGGTTCCACTTCCGACAGTGTCACATTTCTGAGTGATGACAGTCCCATTCAAAGAAGAACTGGAGCAAAGGGCAGCAGCAGAAACATCGACCTTGCATGTGTGTCTCGGTGATTCACCCATTGTTTTCTGTGCATGTCATCATCGAAAGTTTTGAAAATGTAATCGTCCTGCATTTCTGAAGTAAATCATCAGACAGAAAAAGATTTTTAAATCATTCATTCACCTTTGGGCTAGTAAATCCTTAAGCTATTAATATTTGATTTTGTTAAAGTTTTATAATTACTCAGGTAAACCTGAATCTTTACAACTTTAAACTGAAAAGGAAGTGACGGAAATTTCTACTGCATCATGCATTTCTTCAAAATTCAGAATCCAAACATGATGTAACCTGCTCACCTCTGATCACAATAGTTTGAAAATTGCATAATTTCTGAAAATGTATTCTAATTTTCATTTACATAACATATAAAAGTAGTGGTACAGTTTATTTTACATCTAATGTACTTACCTCTACATGTAATTTTGACCAAATATTGATTATTATTATTTTAACTGAGACACCCAGAAGTTCATTTCAATTGGTGACCTTTGGCTTGATACAAATTCATTATTAACATTCAAGCAATTTCCCAGTGTTTGGATTATTTAGAACTTTATTTCTCCTAATCTGGCTGTGTGACAGAAATTACCCTTATCTGATCAAGTTGCATTCTGACCTTTATTCCAAAAGGTACTTTGTGTCTGATGTAAATGAAGATATTATATTATGATTCAGATTTGATTCACGGCAGAACACTTACAACATGTGACATGTAGGCTATTTCAGCATTTCTTGATTTGTGGTGAACGTTGAAGTTAATGGTGGAAACTCATATTAATCAAAGTTCATGCAATTATTCACATAATAAGGCCATATTTATCTTAATTTTCTGTGAAGCGAGACCAGTTGCTTGAAGTTTAGGGAATTGAATGTTCCATTCTGCTCAACAGTCCTTTTTCTACATTTTTGGAGAGTTTTTTTTTTTTTTTTTTTTTTTTTTATCATGCCCCAAATATTTAGTATAGATGATGGCATTGACTGCTGACAGCCCTTCTTCAACATCGGCGCTCTTGTGGTTTCAGTCTGTTGTGATGGACGAGGATGTATTGAGTCTTGCTAAAACATATGAGGCAGGAACCCAAAGAAACATTGTCTGGGCCAAAGCAGATATTGCTGTTAAACTTCTTTACTGTAATGATGTGGCCTTGTGAGATTTATACACTGCTGACAGAATCGAGGGCTATCAAAGTAAATTTTACTTAGTTCGCTTCTGTGTTCAAACATTACAACTTTTTTTTTTTGTTTTTTTTTAACATGATACAGCCATTACATGCCTTTGTGGGTCCCGACAAACTGTAGTCGTGTAACCCAAGACTACAGATGTGTGATCGTATTTAATGTGGTGCAGTCTGAAGGACTGATGACCAACAACGTCCGGCATCTTTCAGTTGTGTCCCAGGAAATTTTAGCCGACTCTCCCAGTCATTTCTCGATTTTTTGAAATGTAGGTGTTTGTAACTTCAAAGGAATTCATTTTTCATAATGAAGGCATACAGTCTGTGCATGTCTATTTTGGAAAGGCTCCCTCTGCTCTCTTTATACCTGATCATATTGCTGACTTATTAACCTGAAGGGGTGCCACGGCCACTTCTGCATCTGTTGCTGCCTGTGTCACACCTGTTCTCACATGTGTTGCTAACATAAAATTTAAAATGTGGTTCACCTGCAGGAGTTCCAGAAGCAGAGTGAGCATTCAATACAACCCTGACTGCTGTGTGTCATTAAAGTTTACAATAGTCAGGGTGACTTCTAGTGGTTGTATTGTATTACTGCAACGCAGATGTTTTTTTTGTTTGTTTGTTTGTTTTGTTTTGTTTTTCATGCACTTTGTATTTAGTTTTCCTTTCGTATTTGGCACAAAGAAGAGAATGCAGATTCAAATAACTAAAGCAGACTGTGCCTTTTTTTTCTAAATTCCATCACCAATCTACTGCAGACACCACACCACTTTAACTTGACACCTGAGACATTCATTCATACTATTTTCATAGACTTTTTAGTTACCTGGTGGAGATCATTTTACAAAACGTCCAGACACTTTCTTTTGGTAGGTTGGGTGTTATTATTCATCACAGAAGCAGCAGGATCACCTCTATGGGGCTTGTTGACATCAAAACAGAGGAAACATTCAGAGCTATCCTGATAACAGGCGGTCCTGGAGGCCACAAGGAATTCGCAATATTTCTTAATAATTTGACTGAAAATGTCAAAGTTATCAATGGATATCCACACAAGACGCCATATTTTTTTGAAGTGGGTGTTTTAAGCTCACTGACAATATCTTTAAAAGGTCAAGAATTTAAATGATATGTTTTTGTGTCTTTACCACAAAAAAAGGGAAAAAATGCTTTGTGGACTGCCACATATCCCGAAATATTTGTGGGATCATTCCTCTCTCTTTTTCTCTCTCTGTCCTATATAAGGCTCAAGAAGAGAGGTTTGTTTTCTCGAGAGCTTACCAGAGGGCTGGGCTTCAGCGGGGCATGGGCTGAAGGAAGGAAAAATGGAAAAGGGGGAGGGCACAGTCAGGCTTGAGTAAGGTCTTTTTTCACAACCCTTCTTCTCTTTCAATTTACACACCGCCCACACACACACACACACACACACACACACACACACACACACACACACACACACACACACACGCGGAGTTTACAGCAGACAAAGTCAGGATGTGACATCATGCACAGGAAGAGAAGCCAAACAACTTTTTTCTCCTTTTGCCGTGCTGTCTGTGCGGCTCAGTGGAGCCCGAGCGTCTTGTTGGTTATCAGCAGAAAGGGAGTCTTGAGGAGCTGGAGCTGGAGCTGGAGCTGTCCTCCACAGAGTTGAAAAGTTGAGGCGGCTGGTCGCCCGGTTCTTCCCCAAACGTCCCACAACTTTCCACTACATTCCAGACGCTCCGCTGCAGGACTTCAGCCGGGTACGGTGCAGAAAGCTTTTTCCATTCTGTAATCTCTGTCTGTGTATGGTCTCCTGAGGACTCCTCCTTTGTTTCTGGGTACTGTCCGCAGCTTGTTTCTGCCTTGTCTTCAGTGTTTTCCGTCCCATTCTCTGGACTTGCTGTCAGTCCGCGGTGTCAGAGGCAGATTCCATCGTATGAGTGAAGTATGCATTGTGGGTCAGTCAGCCTCAGGACGTGATCAGACACGCTTCGCTCTGACTCTGTTGAGACATGCAGTCAGTCTCAAAGTCACAGGATTCCACATGCTGTCACTTTTTCAGGAAAAAAAAAATGTCAGTAACTAGTGCCGTTTTATCCAGAGGAGTTCCAAGTGTGACTGTATAATGAGTGCATCAATGAGCTGAGGAATAAATGAAACTGTAATCGTGAGCCTCCCTCTGAGGCCCTTTTGTTATTGACACATATACAGTAGCTATTTCATGCCCACGTAGTCTAGCTTCCCTGTTTTGATTTTCAAACTGAGATCAGGCACGCTTCTGAAGCTGGTAGAAAGGAAAAAAGTCTCTGATTTACTTTAAAGCTCAAGTAAAAGTTTGACATGTGTGAAATGTCTGGGCTGTGACTTTTAGAGAGGGGTTTAGAGCATCAGTTCACATAATAATCATGTCAGTGTTTTTGTCTTAACTTTGAGTATTGGTGGTCATGAAGACACAAACTTCTGCAAATTCATTTTTTAAAGACATTTAAAGAAGCAGCCACAGGAAATGATGAGAGCTGCAGCTCAATATGGAACAGGAGACACAAATGCGGATATAGTATCATGTTGCAACCACAGTCACTTGAATGTGACTGGACTATTAAATTTGAGGAGGTAACGCATGCAACAGCCGATTGTGCAACCAAAGAATAAGTAAATGAAACCGTGAACTAAACTGAGCTGAATTCTGATGCTGAATGAAGTCAAGCCTGGGAATATGTAACATACTTACACTGTCACAGTCGTGAACTTGTAATCCTACCGTTCAGAATTAGTTGGGTTATAATTGCAGTAGCTGGCAGTTTTCCATCAGTTATCACACTTAGTTAAATGTTTTCTGTGGCAGGGTGCTGCTGCAGTCTCTGATCAGTAGGATATTTTCACTGAGGGTGTTTTTCTTTAGGACTGTTCAGTCTTGGGTACATCACAGGATGCCATTCATTTTCTCAATTAGGCTTGACTCTCGTGACCTGACATTTCCTACATCTCAATGAAGCTGTTGCTATTTTTAATAATGATTTTAATGACGGCTAAAACCTTGTGATACAGTTGTTTGGACACGCAGTGCCGTGAAGGTAGTGAGGACATCATGAGCCATTCATAGGAGTTACAGAAATCGGTTTGAATTGTATTACACAACAATGGTTCACAGTAAAAAGCGACACCTTTATGAGTCACTGTAATGACATGGTTTGTGAACATCTGGCTTTGTGGGTTTTATTACTAATTAGGCTTTCACAAAGCCCTTTTGTAAACACTGTGGTTTTGTAGTGCAATCATTTATAATTTGGTGCAAAGTAATCAAATATTAGAGTGGATTAACGAGAAAAAAGAACCCTAAGACTCTTGTTTCTTCTCTTTCACAGATGCATCAAACAAACTCAAGACAAGAACTCCCTGCAGTCTTTCCGTGACAGATCCCTGACCCCTCGGTGACCTGATTTTTGGAGCTGGAAACAGCCTTGTTTGCTCTCAGTAGAAGGTTCCCACGTTATCTTTGTCCAGCCCAACTATCATTCTGGAGAGCGTATTCTCCCCTTATCACAGGGGAAACGACTGAGTCAATGGCGCTGTGTCTTGGACAAGTGTTCAGTAAAGACAAAACATTCAGGCCAAGGAAGCGGTTTGAGCCTGGTACACAGCGCTTCGAACTCTACAAAAAGGCTCAGGCCTCACTCAAGTCTGGCTTGGACCTCAGGAAAGTGGTTCAGCTGCCGGAGGGAGAAAACCTCAACGACTGGATTGCCGTTCACGTGGTGGATTTCTTCAACAGGATCAACCTGATCTATGGCACAGTGAGCGAGTACTGCACAGAGCGCACATGTCCCATCATGTCTGGAGGACTGAGGTACGAGTACAGATGGCAGGACGGCGACGACTACAAGAGACCGACCAAGCTGCCTGCGCTCAAGTACATGAACCTGCTGATGGACTGGATAGAGTCGCTAATCAATAACGAGGACATCTTTCCCACCAGAGTAGGTGTGTGTGTGAGGAGTTTACGAATATAGCTGGCTGGCTGTGATTGAGTGTGTGGCCCGTCACGTGAATGAGGCTTGTCTGCGTGGTGTTGTGCTGCTCCAGAGCTGAAGCGACAGCCCTGATTACGGCGCCGTTCTCCTCCATTAGGCTCTAAAATGTGATGATTAAGTTCAGTTGGAGGTTAATTAGACAATCAGGTTGACATTTAGAGGGAGCGCAATAGGTGACAGTGGTGTTATTTATCACAGCACCGTATTTAACAATTTAAAAGAAATTAGCTCTTTACCGATGCTGCTGCACAGATGCCCGACTGTGTTTAAACCAGATCATTTTAGTGTGTTTTCAGTATTTTTTAGGAGGAACTTTCGCTTTCGATTTGATGCAACACGCAGGTCACATGAGAGCTCAAAATGATGCTCAAATGTGAATGGCTTTTGTGCTCCAGCATGTCTTCCTAAAGGGCTTTAAATTAACACTTTAAGATATTAGTTAATCAAAGCAAAACATCATGTGCTATTCATTTAAATTACAGTTTTAAGTTAAAATTGCAACTTTCTCCGTTTTATGTTCACATTTATCTCAACAATACCAAAAGGAAGCTGAAATTGGCATTGCCATCTGACTGCACAGTCATGGTTTTCCTTGAGGAACTAAATTACTTCTACAGTATTGCCGAATCAGTTAAATATTCTCAGATCTATAAGATATTGTTGCTTTATCTTGAATCCAATACCTCTTTTTTTCTTCTTTAATCCAGGCGTGCCTTTCCCCAAGAACTTCCAGCAGGTGTGCAAGAAGATCCTGAGCCGCCTCTTCAGGGTGTTTGTCCATGTTTACATCCATCACTTTGACAGCATCTGCAGTATGGGGGCAGAGGCCCACATCAATACCTGCTACAAGCACTACTACTACTTCATCTCAGAGTTCAGCCTCATTGATCACTCCGAGCTGGAGCCCCTGGTGAGATGTCAATGCAAGCTCAGATATATGGGTGTGAAGTGAGCAAGCATGAATAAACAAAGAATGGCATGGATGCTTTGTAATGGGATGGCTGTCAGCATCACTCTCGCAACTGTCAGTGTGGCAAATAATCTGTTGCCTTGCTGTGTGCATCTTCGATGGATTTATATTTCAACTTCAAGCTGATGTGATTTTTGTGTTGGTGCACATACAAAGCAAAGCAAAATGGATTTTTTTTGGTCACACCTTACAATGAGAGAACAATATATGAATTGCTCTTTTTATTAAGATAACTTTCATATAACGCCTTGGAGGGACTGAATGTATCCTTCAGTTTCCTATTATAAAAGAAACTTGCATAAAAAAAAAAGATTTTGGATTGAAGCAGCAAAGCTTATAAGAGTATTCTTATATAGTTGTTAGAATTTTCCAAAAAAAGACCTTTATCACAGGTGAGGAGGTTGAAAGTGACGCTCCAAACATTAATGAAATATCTCAGTCATTACCAATACAAAGCCTGTGCAATTTCTCCTGTAAAGTGAAACAGGGATGAGACATTTTTGAGTTTGAGCTGACCATCTTATTAACAGAATCTTGTTTTTAAATCTTTTCTGTCCACGGGACTTGTCATTGTTATTTATAAGAATGGTATATATGGCCCCGCTTATATTAGATGTTAAACATCATGTCTTTTTTTCCTGCAGAAAGCGATGACAGAGAAGATTTGCAATTAAATGAACCCACATGGACAAAGGAGTTTACATTACGACAATATCTGAGCCCCGTGAGAAGACTTCAACAAAGAAACATTCAAGACAAGCAACAGTTTCAAGGACATTTGCATGAGTGCGTTTTTGAACAAACTGACACCCACCATCAAATGATAATGTTATACTTTCACACAAGTTTTTTTTATTTACGTACTGACAATATGATGCTGTGATGCCATTATTGATGTTTTTGTGTTGATTTTTGATACTTCCAAAATTTGTACTTATTTACTTTCTGTCTCGTTTTTCTTACCTAGTACATTTTCTTCATCTCTTTAAATGTTTTGATATATATGATCTTTGGTGTATCATGGTGACTGGGGGGGGTTATGCAATGTTTTTTAATGGTTCAAAGATTAAACATGTTCTCAAGGCAGAGAAATCTGGGTTGTATATCAAAAATCAGTAAACCAGGTATATAAATTTAAATCCAAAAGATTAAAAAATTTAAGACAAACTAATGTATTTTAAAACACTCTGAAATGCAATAAAACAAATCACAAATTCTACATTTACTCATCTGTTTGATTTTGGATAAACATATATAGTACCAAGAAGCTGGGATTGCCTCCAGCACCTCTCCATCCTGAAAGGGATAAGCAGACCAGAAAATAAATGAAGGAATGAGGGATACATTTAAAATCATACAAGATTGTGCAACACTGTGAAGGTCAGAAATTAAATGGTATTTTCCTACCATATTGGCACAAGTAGTTTCTTATATAGTAATGCAAGTGAAACTTAGTTTCAGAACATACTTCAAAGAAGTCAGTGGGCTTCCCATGTATGAATATAAACATGTTGTAGATGGACCAACAAGACATGACAGGTTTTTTTTCTAACATTTAGATGTATTGTTGAGAAGCATTTTGAGAAAGTCAGCAGAGACTGAATTTGTGCTTAGATTTTCCATATAAAATTCTGCCTCTTTCCTTGTACAAGAAACACCATTAGGCAAGTAAAGTTTATTAGTGCTTTTCACAGATAAATCTCACAAAGTGCTGAACAGCACAAGATAAAGAGACATAGAAATCATTAGCAAAACAAGGACTACTCTGGTGAAGTATTCAGCCAAATGCTATGTGTCCTTTTTGAACAATTTCACAGACTCAGTCATACGGAGGGACAAGAGCAAGTGGCTCCAGAGTCTGGGGACAACAGCCTGAAAGGATCGTTCTACCCGGGTTTTAAACCGTGTCTGTGAGGAGTATGGGCACAACAAGTCTGTAATATACTGGGGTGCCTCACCATGCAAGGATTGGAAAGTCAGAACTAAAGTTTTAAAGTCAGTCCAAGACTAGGAAGCCAGTGAAGGCTGGACAGGACAGGGGTAATGTGGGGTGTTCTGGGCGTACTTGTCCGTAGCCTGGCTGCAGAGAATTGAAGTTAACAACCTGACAGAGTTCATGGCAGAAGTCAACTCCTTCGACCAGGACTTCGGAGCCCTCACCAACCCCGTGACGCTATACCCACCTGCCAAATCCACACTCGCCCCAGACGAGCAAAGAGAAACACTGAGCCAAGTGAACCTAAACCCTGAGGGACCAGCACAATGTCCTCCAAACTTGTTGTGTATTTTTTGTGAGCTAGTGAATCACGTTGGCCTTTGATTCATCTTCTCCTTGGAAAAGTGTTTGTACCAAACAAATATTTGACCTTGAGTTTTGCAGATGTGTTAAAGTTGTGTCTTTCATATCCCAATTGAACACTCATCAAAACACTGAGGGCCTTTTTGGTGTACACATAGCAAAATGGAAATTCTACTCATGAAATAATGCACATGCATATTTAAATGGAAAACTGCTGGGAACATTTTATTGACCCCTAATGGATCATCAGGTTCCTTTTAACCATATAGAAATGTGAATAACCCAAACATACAAATAATTCATAACTTATAGATCATATGACCAGTGGCAGAAAAAAACAAAACAGAAGTGTGTGTGTGTGTGTGTGTGTGTGTGTGTGTGTGTGTGTGTGTGTGGGTGTGTGTGTGGGTGTGTGTGCGTTCTTGTATTTCTATCCTTGTCGGGGCCAAATGTCCCCACAAGGATAGCAAACGTGGAACGACGTGCCTTGTGGGGACCTTTTTCCGGTCCTAAGTAGGAGAAACAGTGTTTTCTTGACCATGTTGTTGTTACTGAAAAAAGTAAAAGTGCAAAAACATTTCTTTAGGGTTAGGCTTTGTTGTGTGTGGGTTAGGGTTAGGGTAAGGGTCAGGGTTAGGGGCTAGACATGAAGGGAGTCAATGGACGGTCCCCACAAGGATAGAAATACAAGACTGTGCGTGTGTGTGTGTGTGTGCGTGCGTTCTCGTATTTCTATCCTTGTTGGGGCCAAATGTCCCCACAAGGATAGCAAAACGTGGAATGACGTGCCGTGGGGACCTTTTCCGGTCCTAAGTAGGAGAAACAGTGTTTTCTTGACCATGTTGGTTACTGAAAAAGTAAAGTGCAAAAACATTTCTTTAGGGTTAGGCTTTGTTGTGGTGTGGGTTAGGGTTAGGGTAAGGGTCAGGGTTAGGGGCTAGACATGAATGGGAGTCATGGACGGTCCCCACAAGGATAGAAATACAAGACTGAGCGTGTGTGTGTGTATGTGGGAGAGCGAAAGATAGGGAGAGAGAGGGAAAGAGAGAGAGGACCCCCTCCCACAAACACATACATACAACAACTGTAGCAGAATGTTAGCGAATTAAAATATGCCCATTTTATTTTAATTGAAGGTCTGAACTGAAGGTTCAAGATGTTCATTTCATTTTTATTGAATCTAGTGCCCTAAGAAATTTATATATCACATTCAGCTGCCTATTCAAGTGTTTTAAAGAGGTGTCCAATGTGTCAAGTTCTTACTTTTGTCTACTACTACTTTCCCGTGACTTCATATAATGGCTTCTGTAATTGACCCCCTATTTCACACTGTGGCCATAGAAAACTCCTGTTCCTCTTAGGCTGGTTAACAGTGAATGCTCACACATTGGTAAAGAACTGCTTGTGATCTCCCCCCCCCCCCCCCCCCCCCCCCCCCCCAACCGCACACCTTTCCCATTACTTGTAATGGCTTCGATAGAGCTCCAGTAATTGGAAGCAACAATGATGTCTAGCTGAAAAATTGTCAAAGCTTTTATAGAGTCCCATGCAAAAAGCTCTCGGCCCTCATGACTGAAGCATACTGTCATTGGCATCTTCTCCATTAAGTAGTAATAATAATAATAATAATAATAATAATAATAATAATAATAATAATAATAATAATAATGATAATAATAATAATAACAATAAACATCACATTATGTCAGTCTAATTTGAGTTATATCATTCAAATGAATTATTATTCCTTCTCTTTCTCTATGGTCTTCCATTAGATAGCTATTTGAAAATATGTCCATTACATTATAGCAAATGTGTTTGAATGAAGGTGTTTTGAAACTGGGCTTTTTTGCTTTGTGAGGACAAAGTCGATGGGGGAGGGAGAGTAGGAGGGTGTAATGAATCCACTGGCAGCATTGTTCTGACAGATGCAGTGTTCTTGTTGGCGTACCTCAGCTTCAGGAAATCAGATGAGAAACCTTGTAAATACACAGTATGCAGAAATGTTAGACAAACTTAAATTAATGACATAAAAAAGCTTAGTTAAACAGAAAGCTGTTAAGGTTGATTTATTCATGGAACTCAAATGATGGTCAGTCACTTCAATTGATTGTTTGATCACTTCACAGACGTGTCACGATTGGGTGCTGCGTGCGCCCCAGCGGTCATTGCGCGGCAGCGCAGCAGCGGCTCACTCAGCCCTGCACCTGCAGGAGGGACAGCTCCGCTCTCTGCACCATGAGGGACGGAGGTGACACACCAGCAGAGAAACGCTGAAGTTATGGCTCCGATTAAGGTAGGCGCGACCCAACATTTATGAGAAAATATGCTCAGAAATGTGCTCTGTTGTTGTTCTTTTTTTTTTCTCCTCTTCTTGGTTTTCGGTCCATGTGTGCGCACAGCAACGTGGTCGCTTTGTGAATTGTGAATCACTTTTTCTTGTAGTAGCATTTCAATCTGTATGCTGTCGTCTCGTGCAGTTCAGAAAAAGTTTGAGTACGAAACCTGTTAACGTTTTGGTAGAGATAGATAGATAGATAGATAGATAGATAGATAGATAGATAGATAGATAGATAGTAGGTAGAGAATCTCCTGTTAGATAAACAAAATACAAAACAAAAGTATACTATGTCTGAGGTGTATTAAAACAAGCAAAATAAACTTTTAAAGAATGCACTTGTAGCTGGAGAAGCATATTGAGCCTCTGATTTTGTAAATGATAAAAAAAGAATACTTGTGTAACCAAATAACCATCCAATGCAAATATGTACAATTAACTGTGTTAGTGAGTACATCATTCCTCCAAAACCATTCCCAAACAATTCCCTGAAGAAAAAGAGTTTTAACAAATCCTGCTCCTTTTCTAAAAGAACTCACAATTGCTATCTGCTCTTTTCCTTTTTTCATTATCATCTCTCCCTGAAGTGATCAGACATTACTCTGGTCAGCAGCCTCTCTGAGTCTCGCTGAGACATGGTTCTACCTGAGAAAACCTCCGGAGCGTCTGCTCCCAAAGAGACCGCCGAGCAGCGTGCCCTGCGACACCAAAGCCTGCCTTCCCCCGCCCTGTGCTGTGCCTGCGGGCTGTGCATCATGCTTGCTGGCATTAACATCACCCTGGTGGGAGCTTTTGCCTTTGGCACCTTGATCCCCACGGGCAACCCTCCCATCGTCATCGGGCCTCTTCTCCTGTTAGTAGCGTTGTCTTTCTTCATGGCGTGCTGTGTGGTCAGCAGGAGACACCCAGACAACATGGCCAACAAGGCCAATGGAGGTGAGAAGTGGGGGCTGATGCGGATGGGGACGGCGGCTTTCGAGATGGAGACAAGCGAGCATACGCTTCAGGACACGACGGCGGTTCAGCTCAGCCCCACCAACTCCCCAAGCACTTCTCGCAAGTCTAGCTCCAGTCGAGTGGACGCCACCATCGCTGCGCCTTGTCAGAATGGACTGCATGAATCACAGATGTCTGAAATGAGCATCCCTGATGATAAACCCTGTCTGACCTCTGACCAGACACTGTCTGACCAGAGCACACTCACTTCATAGCCTGGACTTTGGTGAATGAATATATCTCTCTTTGAATGGCAGAAATGTTTTGGACTTTTAAGTGTGGAATTCAGCACAGAAGAGTACCATAAATGACTTCAGACTTTATGCTTAAATATTTGCTGAAATCTTTCTGGCAATATCTTGTTCATTATGTTACAAGATGTAGAATGTTTATTCCTCTGTTCATAGACGTATGTTACCTTGCCACGAACAAAAGGAAAAGATGTTAATTCAGTGGTTTTCAGTTGGTGCAAACTCCAGTGAAGGCAGGAGTCACAGGAAGAGGGTCAACCTGATGGTCAGCTTTTACAAGTATGATGTTCTTGCTGTAATTTTTCAGATGGAATCGTCACGAAAATCAATTGTTTGGGGGAGTGAGGGTAACATCATTACTTATTCTGTTATATATTTTGAAACTGAAAAAAAATTGACTTTTTGTGAAACAAATGATGTAAGCTGGGAGGGTTAAGCAAGATTTTATTACACGTACTTCAGGATAGCTGTTATTGTTTTCCTTTTAGTTTCTTACACCAACTGCAATAAGTGGTGATGTGATTTTGATCTGTGTTAGGATCAAGATTCAGTGACACAACGATGCTCACTAGTTATCTGTGTAGATGTTTTCTCCAAACAAAATCAGAAAAGGAGATAATAGCCTAAGTGAAATGTCTGTGCAGGTCTTGTCTATTCAGATTTGCCTGTCATCATCATGCCTTACTGATTGAGTGTGATTAGTGCTCATCACAATGGTCTTTGACACAAATGTTGAGTTAGTACAACCAGACTTGTGTCAATCATAAAAGTTGTTCTTGTGGAAATCTGCTATGAACTCTTTTCACTCATATCAAAATTACTGTTATTACTGTCATTTTCACTGAGCTGCGTTAAGTGACTTTTAGTTGTATTAAAACAATTATTCAGTAACAAATGAATGTTTTTAATTTTCTAGTTATTAAAAATGTCAGTACTTATATGGAGGACACATGTTCATTTTGTAAATAAACACTGTGTTTACTTGTGTATTTGTATGTAGAAACAAAAAATATTTGCTTGTGAACACACAAAAAAACAAAACCTTGTGTGGCATTGACAAAAGCGACAAGCTATCAAACACATTACCAGCTACATGCGAGCCAGACTTCTAAAGAAGAATGTACGGGCTGCAAAGATAATTCGTTTGTTATCTGAGAAGCGCCAGCGGCGACAGTGCAAACAGCGCCTTCCGTACAATGTTGCCCATCACTTGGCATCTGACCCAACAGCTGCCAGCAAAGGCGGGAGCGCTGTTTACTCATCATCATACATCTGCTGTCCACAAACACAGCAAGACACACACTGTGATCCCCTCACACAGCTCAACCACTGGAAGAGATAACACAACAGCTGCCGCCCATGGTTATTGCAGTCGTGTGTGTGTGTGTGTGTGCACACGCATGCGTGTGTGAGATGAAGCCATATGATTTGGCGTATTGTATGCCTGTCTGCAGTTATCTAGTGACTCACACTTAGAGCTGTTGGTGCTCCTATGAGGTGCATGACATGTCTTGACAACCTGAATGAAAACAGAAGTAGGAGGGAGGTCACATCGCTCTGAAACATGACTCAGCAGTGTTACTTCATGCAGCGCCAGCTTGTAAGCAGGTTAGTGTGGCTGAGCAACAGTTACACTGCAACACAATTTTATTTTATTTTTTTTATTATTATTTCATTTGAGTATGAATTTATTAAAAGCAGGTGTCACACATCAGTGCAAGACTTTACCTCGGACTGTAGCTGATGCCATGTTCATATGAGCAGCCTGTGATGCATATTTCCGGTGAAAGTAATGATCAAATATTATTAAAATCTGAGAAATCTGAGTTTATTTTAAAATCCTTAGAGTTGGAGACAGCTGTTTCACATTGCTGTGCACCTACTCTTTGGGTCACAGAACTCTATACTGTGGTGTTGTATCGTGTGTGTCAAAGTGCATGAATTCGTGCCCGTGAGCATGAGGCCACATGAAGCATGCAAGTTGGTGATGTGTAAAAATGTTTTCCTTGAAGAACAAATAAATTCAGTGTTTGGACTGACATTATTTTCATTTGTTGCATCACAGATTTGAAGTAGAATGAAGTATAAACATTCATTAATTATTCTACAGCTTTTCAGTTTTGTCGGAAGAAGAACATTGAAAATTTTGGACAACTTGTTCAACTTCTAAACTTACATAATCTATGTGTGGAAACCACACCTCTCCATATCAGTTTTGTTGTTTGAAATGACATAAGAACCAATAAATGAGCCGATCCAGGCCTCACTTTTTGATGTGCTGGCCTTGTGCTATAATCTGAATGGCTGAGCCATTATATAAGCCTTCATCCAGAGTGTACTGCACTCAGCAGGTCAGCTATAAATGTAACATGGCACACCTTTCAAGGTTGACGAGGGACGACAAACCCTCTCAGATTTCTACTGATGGGATCACTGCTGAGAAACAATTTTAATAGACAACCTAAGACTGAGTTTCGATTGATCTCTGGCAAGTAATTATGTTTGACTGCAAATTATTTCATTTCTAGGGCCATTTTCGCCTCACTATGAATGAAGGCAGCCACAGATTCTTGCCACTTGACAGCTACGTAAGACTTGGATCAGGGTGCCTTATAGATCATTCTTTAGCCACCTCTCATTAGAGGTTTACTGTGAATGCTGAATTTAGAGGAGGCCATGTTGTTTTCTAAGAGAAAACACATATACCCCTTTTCCACTGGCGAAAAAACCCATTTAAACCCGGTTATCATCGGCTCCTCATGGCAGTGGGAAAGGGTTCAATCGGCATTTCAGCCCAGGTCGACTGACCCTGCAAGCCACCGGGATTCATTGATGACAACATGGGATAGTCTAAAGTTTAAAAAATGTGGTCAAATTGTACATTTCATTTGTACATTACATTACATAGGTGACACACACCTATATGCAACTCACAGGCATTCATGCTGTGTATAATACATTGTTACTGTTGCTTCAAGGCTACAAGGAATAACAGTGCAGGTTCTACCTGTCTTCCTTTACAGCCTTAAATTTGCTATCCATCTCCTTAAAGCTAAGCTAAGATTAAGAGCAAGTGTGCAGAAATGTTCTTCTACTTTAATAAATATATAATTAAGATCCCTGATGTATGATAAATGAATGACCTGGTCTTGTATTTTGTAATATTATTTCCTCTTCTTGCTAAATTGTAACATAAGTAATTGAGTCTTTGTTAAAGAAAAGGCAATTCACAGCACTTTTTTTAGTGTTCATGTGAAGTTTAAAGCAGATATGCTATCTGTTCAATAACTGTCATAAACAAATTAGGAAGAAATTGTATAAAGTAAAGACGAAATGACACATGTTGAGTGAAAGCACAATAAACTGGAATCAAAATGCAGTAAATTATTAATTGTGGACCTTCATCATTTGAATCTAGAACAAAATCAACCCAGGAAGTAGGAAAGGTAAAGAAAACTCCCTCATTAATATTAGGGAGTATGATAACGCCACCTTGTGGAGATACCATGGTAAAATGCTTCGGAGATGTTTAAATGAGAGGAATTACACGCGCACACACATTCCCTACTTCAGGTGTGCACATTGAGCTCCGTGTTAAGGTCAATGTTGCTTCGTGTCTACTGTTAGTTACACCTTTTATTAATCAACTAAACAACCCAAATTAAAACAGTGACAGGTGGATTCAGGGTTTTGTTGCAGTTGCAGTCTTCATGTTGCAACAACCAGTTGTGACGTTAGAGGGCAGTATTGTATTTTACACTGTATATCTGGCTGAAGCGACCGAGTTGATGAGGAGGTAGAAACACCTCACGAGTAGGCCTGAGAATTAAGTCTCAACGTTTACAACTCGCTTGAAAAAAATAAATTAAGAAAGATGTGTGTGTCTGGGCCAGACTCCAATAATTATTCTGTAACTTTGCATTTCTTTATCAAGTGACAAAAATACAAGCTGTAATCATTCCTTTGGACAGCTTTAAAATATACCTTGACTGATTTAATTGCAAAAGTGCAAATTCAAAGAAGTCATCAAGGTTGGAAAAGCACATAACTTAAAAGAAAGAATATAAATTTGTAGAATGCAAAAAGACTGAATGTATAATTTTAGTAATTAAGTTAGATATAAATATGCAATCAGCTATTAAACATTTTAGAGTCCAACATCACCTGTAAAATGCAAATATTACTCAGGAAAAAATTATTTTTTTACAAAAAACTATTAGGAAAAAATGTTACTGTGCTATTAAAGCAGTTTTTAATTGATAAAACAGTATACACTGTATGACAATCATCAATATGCTATTACATTCACAGTTTTATGACCAGATCTTTAATGTATTTGACAAACTGCAGTTTTAATCTGGTTAATTGTTTGTATGTCAGGGCCTGAGTTGTGACATTTTATCACATCCTCACTACATGTGCCATGAAGACATCGCAGCCTTTAATGGCATTTTGAAAGTTATCACTGACGCTGGTCTGTCCTTGGGCCTCCTCCAGTACCTTCCCCCCGCCTGCAGCCCACTGCGTTTCAGAGGGATGCGGTGATCCTCCCAAGGCCCTGAACCACAGCCAGGATGACTCCTCACTGCTGCTTGAAAAAATACATTTCCCACAGGTAATACGCCGCATTCCCAGTTACCCAAAAAGAAAGAACAATAGCAAGGTTACCTTGTTATTGACCCTCATGTGAATGTAATCATCACCAGGTGAGTGACCCCGTGTGTCCCATACGTGCTGAACTTTTTTATATACAGCTGATAAGTGGTTTGCTCCTGCATTTTGTGCAAGCCATTTGTCTTTCTATCCCACCTCTCTGTTGGGTAGAGCAGGCGTTTAAATATCCCACCTCTTGAAGTGAGGTGCCATTAATTTTATCCCTCTTTTCAGTTTGCTAAGTGTCCTTCTAAACAGCAGCCAGCTCCATCTAATTCCTAACGACTGTTGTGAGTGCTGACTCTGCTATTGTAAAACAAATGATATCTGTGTCCTGTTGGAATAATCCTAGTCTGTTTGAATGGAAGGGGCCGTATTAAAATGACAAAAGGGGGAGGATATTTCCATCTCATGATAAATGTGCAAATGTCCACCAAAGCTGAATCAGACACCACTCTTTAATGGCCTGATTGCGCGTTCATTTCTCGCCTCATTCTCTAGCAGCCCTGCTCCCTCCTTTTTAATGCAGAGCTGGTCATATTTTGTCCCAGATTAGTATAGACGCCGGCTGACAGTTGCCTCTTCTCAAGGTATTTAGAAGACATAATTCATTCATAGATCTAGAAGTGCTCCCATTTGTCATCCCCATTTTTTATGCTCAGGCTCTCCACAGTCACTCATTTCTCTCTCTCTCTCTCTCTCTCTCTCTCTCTCTCTCTCTCTCTGTTGTTGTGTGTGGTGTGGGTGTGTGTGTGTGTGTGTGTGTGTGTGTGTGTGTGTGTGTGTGTGGGTGTGTCAAGGGAGATGAGGGCCAGGCCAGTTTTCAGCTGATGTATTAGCTGGCATATGCAAGCAATGAATTATCAAGGAGGAAAAGGAGTCAATTATCCACTCCTGAAGAGAGGCCAGCCCCGTGTTGCCTAGGGGCCCCATCCCATATTTACCAATCATTTCACAGTGTGGTACACCGCAAGACCTGGAGGACAGTTTGTAGACAATGCACACGCGCTCATGAACATTCAGCTTCGACCCTCTTCAACGCCACTTTGCCCCCCCAGGTGTGTCACTTTCCTTCCTGCACATGCTCGGTGCTCGCTCTTCAGTTAACAAGGACAGGTGCCGTCTTGGATCCATATGGTAATAATCCATTTTATGCACACACCAACTCTTGAAACATATTTTGGATGAGCTGCAATAGCCACCACCATGACCGTCAGCCATTTTGCCATGTCCCAATTCCCTCCCCTGACTCCCCTTGAATCAAAATAGGGCCCTGATTGACTGTTCCACTCTGACTAATAGAGTGGATATGGTAAATGAAATACCCGGCACTTTCATTCCAAAGTCTCTTACCCCCTGTGTCCCCAGTCACTTTGCCCTGACATATTTTTAGAGATTGAGTGCTCTATCCTGTTTTTGATGAGGACAGGCTGAGCTGAGGTGCACGCGGCGGCAGTGACGATGACGCCTCAGTGCAGCCAGGACCCTTGGACACGGGCAGCCGAGCTGACAGGGCCTCCGGTGACTGACGGGGCTGACACTTAGGGAAATGAGGTCATTAGACAGTATTATGAGTGGGCTGATAGCTCTGTAATGGGTTTTAACTTTGGAATTTAACTCAGAAGCCCACCGGGGATGGGTTTGATGTGTAGGCGGACAGGTGGGTTATTCCAGAATAAAGAAGGCAGGTCTCCTGGGCACACAGCAGCAAACGGGTTTGTGTTGAGAAGAGGAGAAAAAGAGATGAGGAGAAGAGAAGATGGTAAATGTTCTACAAAATGAAGCACGAAGCAATCCCCTTCAACAGAGTTGAACAGATAAGGGACTTTTGTTTTTCGGCCTGGATTTTGAGTTTGGACTTATCAAAAGAAATTTTCTTTTCTTTCTTTTGATATGAGTGTTCAAAATGTAAAACGATCTCCTCCATCCAGATGATTGTCTTTTTCCAAACTGTTTTAATCTGCTGCGGCTTCTTGGCAAAAGGTACAGAGCCCTAAAACAATGAAAAATTTCCCTTCCCTTTGTTATTTTTCTGAGGTTTATAATTTTTCATGCCATATGCACACATCCTCCAAGCTGCCTTGAGTCTTAAGTAAGGACGTCTAAATTTAGTGCGTAACGATAAACTCTTAAGTTATAAGACATAGGGTAATGCGTAAGGGTGTTAAAACCAGTGGGATAGTTTAGTGGAGATTAAGGGACATATCAAAGACTTGTGTAAAGCTCCATCAAGAGCTGTGCAGCTGTTTTGTGGGCATCTGCACATGCTTGTTTGAAAAAGAGGGCAGGAGTGACTCAAAGAGCTTTGGCAGTCAGTGAGTGACTGATAATGTCTTACCATTTCTCCCATTACTCCTTTTGGCCATGCTGTGAAAACGAATGGGCCACTTTATTGCTACCGTGGACCTTGCAAGTACTTTTGAGAGGGAAGATTTAGAATGGTGTTATGGCCGTCCAGTGGAGGGCAAGACAAACCACAAGAGGGGATGAAATGGATGAGGGTGGGAGCAAGCGATGATGGCCGTCTCATTCATTCCACTGACTTAGTTTGGGGGAGATGAATCACTGCTTGGCCTCAGTGAGGGGGTTATGGCGGGGAAAAATGAAGGTCATGTTTCTGTGGCAGGAGTTTTCACCACATAAGCAGGGTTGGTGATACAAATCAAGAGGCTTCACGGTGTGTTTCAGCTCTGTATCCTGCAGGCATCTCTTTCATGCCACTCCAGAGCACACACCCAATTCAACCAGAGACCAACTGGTGAAGATTTAAGATTTTTTTTAGTAGTAGGCAGGTGTGTGTATATTATCAGTGTGTGTGGTGTGTGTGTGTGTGTGTGTGTGTGTGTGTGTGTGTGTGTGTGTGTGTGTGTGTGTGTGTGTGTGGTGTGTGTGTGTATAACAACCTGCCATGCTTTAATCAGCATCTGTCAGGGAATTTATTCTGCCACTTTCACTGGCTCAAGTGAACAGAATGTCTTTCTTCAGAGTTGAGAAAAAACTGAGAAAAATCAGCCCCTTTCAGTTCTAAAGGTGTGGATGATCACTGCAGTGGGCTTAAGTGACAGGTAAATTGCAGGTTAAGTGGAGAACACAGTCTTTTAACAAGAGACTCCAGGCTCCTGCAAATCCTCCTTAGTCTTTAATCTGAATACAAAAGGCGGGGGGGGGGGTATTAAATCTGACCCCTCAATGTTCTGTTTGTTCCAGACTCCACTCAAGGGCCTGCCGTAGCCGACAGAAGGAGTCCCAGGTTTGCATTTTCTTTTGTGCCAAGAACTTGCATTGAAAAAAACAGCGTTGTCCACAGAGCTGCCCCTCTAGTGGCAAGCGTTCTCAGGACAAAGGAAGGCCTGGAAGTCACCCGCTTCTCCTGTCTCATATCAGCTCTTATGAAACTTGTGGATTCATGTGGAATTTGCTAAAAACTAGACTGTTTATTTATTTGCGGACAAAATTCTACAAAGCAGTGCTATTATCACAGCTGTGCTATGGAGAAAAAACAAATCCTTCTTTATTTAGTAGCAATGGCAGTCAAAAAGAGGAGAAGGGGCCGGGGTGAGGCAGGCGGTTAGTGCTTGCCGAGAGAAGGCGCTTTGGTTGTCAACGTTTAGAGGCTTAGAGTCAAACCTATCCGGGCTCAGGAGAGAGGAGTCTGGGTGTTAGGCAGGCAGAATGACTCCTGATAGAAGGAGTTTGCGGCTCAAGTCGAGAGGAATCGTCTTGGCTCCCGGATGAGGGGAGGACTAATTGATTCTCTGAAGTTTCCTGTCGCAGAGCCCGATTACAGGTATGACCGGATTAAAAAAGGAGAGGGGAAAAAAACAAGGGATCTGGAGGAGGGAAATGGTAAAAATCAAAGAGAAAAGAAGATGAGGGCTGCCATAGACGGATCAGCACCACTTATGCGCAATGATGTGCTTGCTCCTGTACGTATTTTGTTTGTGTGCATGTGCGTCTGTGCTCATGTGTACACACCGGGGAAGCAGTGTTTGATCTCAATGCTCGTAGGAAATCATCAGGTCACATTGCAAGGCCCCCTTTCTCCAGTGTGTTGCACAGGAGCACATTGTGTCGTAGCAGCATGCTTCCTCTAATCACTCACTTCTGGTTAACACGTCTCAAAGCCAGAGGCATGTGTCTCACTTGCCCATAACAGTCCATGACAAGATTGAGTACTGAGGCATGTGGGAGCCATAGAAAGGCTCTGAGAGAAAAGCCTTCAGGAGAAGGAGAGTTAGGACGCATATCTAGACCTAAGCTGTCATGCGTGCAACTGTAATGGCTTGTTTAGTGGCAAAGTCCAATCTAGGGCCCCAGAGAGCCATTATTTGAGGACTATCGATCGGGCCCTACGGCAACCACAGCTCGGGCCCCTGTCCCTGATCCTGTTCAGTAATAAGCGTACTCATGTCAAGGTGGTAATTATCATTGATCTGTAGCCGCTGTGACAGGGCAGCGGCCCCTTGCCATGATTCATAGACGGCGTGGGACTACTGTACTTGAGGCACCAAATCACTGATCTCATGGTTACAAGTAGCTTCTGGTGGTACTGCCTGGCCACAACTTGGAAACAGAAGGCAGGAGATGGTTTCTAGTTTGTTTTCTTTGTGTTGTTTGTGTGCTGTCTCGCTTGTGCGTGAATGTCTGTTTGTTGGGTGTCTGTTTTGTAAAGGCCAGCAGCCAGCACAGTGGTTTTGTGTGACATTTTCAGAATGCTGCTCACTTACACACACATTTAAATTTGCCAACAAAATGAGAGATGAATTCAACTCTCTTCACGAAGTATCCCAATCTGCTGCACACCTGCTGCTCTTGCTCGCCCTCCCCTGCTGCAGCCAGCATGCTTTTACCCTCCCTAGGTTATAAGCTGTGAAATCCATCACTATTTTTATGCATCTTTGTGGGAACCTCCGGCACAAGTGAGACAAACAAATCACACCTGTGTCAGGACATAATGTTATTGTGCCGTGTTAGCAGTGTACACACAAAGTAGATGTCAGTATTACACAATTTATGTGGCTTTGTGTTGACTTTGCCATATGATCAGTCTTTAGCATGGCTTTAGGGATCCGTGGTCCAGACTTTAATATCTAACTCGAATAGATTGGTGTTAATTTTTTTGTCCAAAACATAATGGTCCCAGAGGGTGGAACATTATAGACCGCATTTCACACCAGGCTCGAAGTGTCTTTGTTAGTTTAATTTCACTGCAGTTGCTTTGCCATTCATTGCCTCGGTAGATAAATAGCAAATCTAGATCTCATAAACTTTGCATCTGTGGACACTGGTTGGTTTTAAAATGAGATGTGGTTGGGCTTTCCTTCAGTCTATTCAGTAATACGTACACCGAGATGCAGACCATACAGGTGAAACAAAATAACATGCGAATTGAATGCAAGTGCGAGATACAGAATTGACAAAGACAAAGACAAGGACGGGAACCTCACAATAAGCCTTTTATGTGTTGATTTCAGTCTTTAATTAACCTTTATTTTGGAAGCAAAGTTCCATTTTTAGATGTTTGGTGAGTATCTATGTTCTCACATTCCAATGACATGCTATGTCCACAAAACTTTTTGCGTTGTTTTTGTATTTACTTGAGCACATCAGTATCAGTCACAGTTTCAAACAGTTCATTTGTCTTAATCAATGAAAATATCAGAGAAAATGGATGAAAGATGCCATGATTGTTGTTTTTGCTTTTTTGAATTTTTGATTCAAAGCCCTGGCTTTTCAATAATTGTATCATTTTATTATTACAGGATTTTGACCTCACTACTTTCATACAACTTATTTTCCATCTTTCAATATCACTCTCAATTCAGGGTGGTTGGGCATTGGAGACATTACCATTTGCCTATGGGTGAAGGCAGGGCTAGAGCCTGGGAGAAGAGGAGAGAGGAGAGGAGAGAGAGAGAGAGAGAGAGAGAGAGGGAGAGAGAGAGAGAGAGAGAGAGAGAGTCGAGAGAGAGAAGAGAGAGAGAGAGAGAAGAGAGAGAGAGAGAACAGTACATACTGACCTTCAAAGAGGAGTGCCTTGGGAAAGTCTGGGTCAGTGGTCGGCAACTGGCGGCCTGCGGGTCAATTTTGGCCCGCGAACGATAATGTCTGGCCCGCCAGATGATTTTAAGAATCTGAGGTACCTGCTTCACGGTGGCAGTACCACCGTCCATTAACCTGTCAGTACCCATCTCCTCCTAAACCGCCTTCATTGCCTGTGAAACACCTTGAAACCCTCTGGTTCAGAGAACAACCTGAGCCGCGCAGCTCCGTGCAGCACCGTGCTGCGTTCAGGGACACTTCGTAAAAGCATCGTGCTGCTAGTCGTCTCTTTGCCACTGACGAACCAGCTGGCTTTGAACGATTCCTTCGTGCTCCAACATCAGTCGACGGGACGTGAACTCAACTTCTGTGACGGTGGAAAGAAGATTTAAGCGCTGAGTGTCTGGGACAGAACGGGAAAAGTTATTATTGACGGACAGTTCAGTTCTGAGAGGAAGTATGTGAGCGGCGTAGCGGCGGCTTGGAGAGAACGAGGGAAACATTGTTCTGGTAGGTTTAATTTCTGGGTCTAGTGTGGCTGTTTACTGTTCTGTTGTTGTTTTATCTTCATCTTGTGGGCATCGTGTTGTTCTCAGTAGTGAAGCTGCAGCTGTGAGGCGTTCATGGTCCAAAGTCACAATCCGGCTCTTTTCAGATCAACTCAAGTTGCCTTCCCCCTGGTCGAGGTAAAGGTCACACAGAAAGCTCTCCAACTAGACTCAAACTGGAGATTTTATAATGTTGAGGTGAGATCGCTAACCACTCCACTACTGTTTGGCACTTCATTGACTTAAATGTTGCTAAAATCTTTTCATCTGAGACAAGAACTAATAATATAGAGTATATCCAACGCCACACCCTGAAATTCAAATTGACTGAGGTTGGTCAAATCCTGCCTGTGAAGAGGCGTGCTTGTTTTATGCACTCTTAAAGCAGCAAGCCTGAGGTCTAAACAAGATGCTCTGGTTCACCTATGATTCTTTTTCTTTTTCATAAACTGTAGCTTCTCTCAGAAATATTCACTGTCTTCAGTTGTTAAGCGGATTATACAATTTTCACATGATAATAATTTCTAACCGTGTATGATATTATTATTATTATTATTATTATCATTATTATTATTATTGTTATTATTATTATTATTATCATCTCTAGTCTGTATAATACAAAGCATTCACAGTAACCCAGTGATTGAGGCGGGTGACGATAGGAGAAACAGTGAGACTCAGTCAGGCAACCTAAAGACAGACAGATGCAGAGAAACTGAGAGATGGTGGGGGTTTCAAGGCAGGCAATCAGTTTTCTTTTTGTGAGCGGTGAAGCGGGACTTGTGTCACCTGCAGTCCAAACCCCATTTCCTCTGATTAAGTCCTTTGAAATATTCCATTTATCAGTGTCACGGCCCCGACGTGTTCCGGCAGCGAGCAGCCAGCCATGTCTGTTGACTGTGTCATTCTCCAATTTACATCAGACACTGACAACATCATCATGTCCCTAATGTCTCCTTGGCTTGCTCTTGCTCAACCCCTCAACCTTTATTTCTCTGTTCCCGCCAGTCTTCATGATGCACAGCTTATCTTCGTCCTCTGCATCATAAGAACATCCGGGGTTGTCTGGATGTACCTGAGACTTTCTAAGAACAGTTAAACCCAAACAGTTCGGATGAATGTGGGGTCTGGGGACTATCACTCTATGCTGACACCACAAGGGAGGGCATCCTTTCAAAATGTTGTCTCTTTTTTGGGCATCTGTGTCTGGAGTATCAACAGCTAACATCACTCAGCCCTCAAACTCTCATGCGTGTGATCTAACCCCATTAGCAGCCAATGTCTTTTCAGGAACAGAGCCGGTATGGTTCAGAGAGGATGGAAATTTCAATCTCCCTGCTATCATTTTCTCTATCATTACTCCATTCACAACCCTTTTTTCTCTCCATCCTAAGTCCCAAGAGGGAGCAGAGCGGCTGAAAAGGAGGGCATTGCGCACTCTGTGCCTAACTTTAATATGAGTCAAGCAAAAAAAAAAAAGGGGGGGGGGGTGTTTATACATTATTAGGGTCTATTATAAGGCAGCTATCACATTCTGCCTCCTCTCTCTTGCTTTCATTCCCTCACTCTCCTGACAGGTAGCGGGCGGGCTGTCTTGATGACTAGACTCAATCACCTGTGACAGTTTTGATTTGATGTCAGTCCCTGACATGGCTGCTCTATTTGTTTGAGCAGTTAAGAGGTAATTGTGTGACATTGGCGGTGGAAGACGTGCTTTTGCGGTGCACCCGCTGAACCGAGGGGACGAGTCAAGGGAGTGTGGCAATAATAAATGAGGGCTATTTTCCCCAGCACTCCAGACTCTGTGTATATGTATTTCAGTATGTGTAGCATGGGTGTGTGTAGCTGATGGAAGGAACAAGAAGGGGCGATGAGCTCCTCTACCCTGAGGGAATTCAGCTGTGAGATGCGCATTGGGGTAGCCTGCTTCCACTCTTCTCATCACTTTCACTGGTCTGAGAAAACAAAATTGTTTCAATGGATGTTTTCCTGTCTCTTTCAAAGATGAGTGTAGGTGTCAATCTGAAGCCCTCAAAACATGATGTGATGTGATAAAGTTGCACTTTTTGACAGGCGTTGACTTAATTCCAATGTTGAACCTTCACGACTAAGGTCAGCAGGTGTCAAACATACTCATATGTCGCACAGGCTAAAACCAGAAGATCCAATCCCACCCATTAAAAAAAAGAAGCCTAATAAAGTCAATCAAAAGTAAAACACACACAAAAAGGAAATATCATAGGACTGTTCCTCTTCACCCTCTACACTGCAGATTTTTCACACCCATCTGTCACCTGCAGATTTTCTCTGATGACTCTGTGATTGTGAGTGAGATGGAAATGACACAAAGTACAGACGTCTGCTGTTAGACTCAGTGAACTGGTACCAGCGGAACCACCTCCAGATCAATGTTGGGTAAACCACAGACCTGGTAGTGGTTTTCTGCAGTCAAAACTCACTCCTTCAACACTGGTAAACAACATCCAGGGAATGGACACTGAGACAGTGACCTCTTGCCAGTTGTTCACCCAAACAATGAACTGGATTGAACCATGGTACTTTAGAGAAGGGTTAGAGCAGACTCTGTCTCCTCAGGAGACTGTGGTCTTTTGGAGTGCATGGGGAGGTCTACTTCAGAGCACTGTTTCTGACTCTTTGGTGGCATCAGCCGTTTCTTATGGATGTTCTGCTGGGGAAGCAGCATCTCCACTGTGGAGAGCAAGAGACTGGATGGGATTATCAAGAAGATAAGCTCAGCCCTTAGATGCTGGACTGGACTGGAGAGCTCCAGCTGATTGTGACACTTTATCACTTAATCAACACTGCTCCCAGGAACACCACCCCTTGCATATCCCTAATGTGGGCAAACTGAGACACAGGATTATTTTAGAGGCATAATAAGTAAGAAACTCACTGTAAAAATGATGTAAAAATGTCCCCATTTGTTGGCTGGTTTTGGAGGAATATTTCCTTTAAACAATCTGTCTTCTCCATCAACAATGTCTTGGTCAAGTTTTTTTTTTTTTTTCCAGCTTGAGAGATACCTGAACAACTTCTGTGGGCGGGGCTAGACCGTCATTATTACTTCCTGGTTCCTGAGTCAATCATATGTGAATTCCCAAGGTTGCCAAAGAAGCAGCACAGCATTCCATATTTTGGGTTGAGACCGAGTTTAGCTGGTGCTATGTTCTCCATCTTCTGTGAAACTGGTTACTTGTGCGACATTCTCCGAAGGCGGGATGAATGGTGTTGGGATTTTGTTTGTTTGTTTGTTTGTTTTCTTGGGGGATTTCACTTTCTATTTGAAACACTAGGTGTCAGTGCTACTTATTTGGCCTTTAATGATACTTTAATACAATTGAGTACTTACATTTATTTATTCTGCCCAATTGAAAACTGTCTATACAATCTGCACTAACTTTATCATAAAATGCAGAAACTGATTGGTTGTTCTACATTTTTGTAATTGGGTTTGTTTTTCATTATTATTATATTATTATTTGCCTTCTTTTTTATTGTACTCTGCTACTTTTACATGAAGCCAAGTGTGGAGGGCATCCGCACAAAACACCAGAATTAATTCCAGTATGGCCGAAATCAAACCATCCACTGCTTAAATTAACAAATTCATTGACAGTATTCAACAGAAGAAATTCTTAGAGTATGTTTGAAAGGATACTTACTTTTCAACACAATGTCTTTCCGCTGCTTCCAGGGCACCTCTGGAGTGTTGAATTATCACAAGTAGAGTAAACAATAATGTGTGTCGCCATGACATTACAATGAACTGCCAATGTTAACAGGATGGCATTGAATGTTAAATTGTCACTCTGTTTACAATATGTTTTAAATTTGAATTACATTTCAACTGATCTCTACAATTAATATACGCAATGAAAACATAGGCCACATATGAAACGGTTAATAAAAAAATAGTGAGAACTTTATAGAAATTAACTGAAAACAATACTTGATTAGACTTTTCACATAATTATACTAGCTGTTTGTTTTCCTCACAAA
This sequence comes from Salarias fasciatus, assembly GCF_902148845.1. Taxonomy (NCBI): domain Eukaryota; kingdom Metazoa; phylum Chordata; class Actinopteri; order Blenniiformes; family Blenniidae; genus Salarias; species Salarias fasciatus. The sequence goes on along the minus strand of NC_043766.1, from coordinate 20,233,504 downwards.
ACTCCTTAAACTTAAATTCTGCAATATGAGCATGGATTTGTGAAAACATGCAGACTGAAAGCCATATTTTCAGAAACAACAGGCATTTGCCAACATGAAAAGAAACGCAATGGCAAAAATGATTTTAAATTCAAAATCAGGTGGTTCATATCAGGGATTTTAAGTGCAAGAGTAGACTCGTCAATCTTACCATTAAATTCAAAAGTAAAGATTTACAGATGTAAATTAAAAATTACTAACTCATCACTTCTCAAAATTCAGCTACAAACTTTACCAATCAACCAACATGTTACTTATTGTATCGGATGGAATATAAGGCATTTAGTAACTTTATCCAATACTTCCTTCCTTATCTAATATCTTTATCTTTTTATCTAATCTTCTTTTTTCTTTCATCTGAGTTAAATTTTCGGCGGGCGTGGCTCTGTTGGCAGGGTGGGTCGTCTCTCGATCAGAGGCTGCAGTTTTGATTTCTTAAGGAAGACACTGAACCCCAAACTGCTCCCAGTGAATGGACTAAGCACCTTGTTTGGCTTCATTGATGTGTGAATATATGTGTGTGATTGGGGGTATTTGATTAACACTCTAAAGAGTTTTGAGCATTTGAAAAGCATTGTATAAATAACATTCATTTACCATTTTGTCAAAGTAATCTTTCACACAATTATTTATCCTTTCCTTTTGGGGTCATGAGGATGTATACTTTCAAGTTATGACTCAAACGTAAATCTGCCTGATTAGATTTAGATAAATGCTCATTCAACCATTGTCAGTTTATAGTTAGTTCAGAAATCGAAATTCAAAATCTTAAATATGTATAATGTCATTCTGCATACAGAGTCTGTTGTATTTTATGTTCATGATTGACTAATTCTAAAGAAATGTACAACAATCAAATCACAGCTACCAATATACATGCTGCATTTAATGCATGCATGCATTAAAAAAAAAACACCATTGTTGTCCCGACTTGACTGGTGATGGTGTTGAATCACAGCCAGCATTTCAGTGTGGCATGTGACAGTTATATATTACTATGATCAGTTTACTTGTAACATATTACAGCTGTGCGTCACAGTTACATATCAGACTTCATTTATGACGTACATATGGTTCTTAGTTTTTCACCACATAACTTTAAAAAATCTACAAACTAGCTGGAATTCTCAAATGGTCAATGGACTACTAACAGTGAGGGGTGAGATTATTCTGAATGGGTTCATTAAATTGTCAATAATGAGACAGATGAAGTAAAAGTGCTGATAGCTGGTCTATTGTTCTTGCAGCCAATGTTTGCATAGTTTCTCATGACTTCAGGAAAGAGCACAAATAAAGAAATTATGGAACAATCAGGTTTTAGTTCAACTCATGAGAGGTCGCAAAGTTGAAAGGTACTATATGCTTCTACATTTCACAAAAACCTACTTGGTTATTATTCGTATTTATTTTTTAATTATTATTTCTACAATCCTGAGATAATTTGATTGATAATTTGCAACTTTGCTTTGCTTTGCTTCACCGGGTCTTTTAAAATGATTTCTTGTTATCAGTGCATTAATTAAATAATTAATTAATTATGTCTGTCTCGCAGGAACATTGCACAGGAAGTACCCTTTATAGATTTTTGTAGCATCTTACTGTATTTGGGTTCTAAGCTCACCACGGTTCACAGCACCAACATTATAAAGACAGGAAGACTTTAAACTGTAGGAAACATTTCAAAAGCGGTATTCTCCTGAATCCTCCTGTTTGCACATTTATACTTCAGTTCATCATCTAAAGGCATTGGCCCAGATGCAGAAGTAAAGGATTCACCAAAAAGCAACACATCAGATTTTCAGATATGATGCACAGTTTTCAGAGATTAGTTTTCAGGTTAAATCTTACATTTATGTCTCCATATTGACAACTGTAATGGAAGAACCAGGTTTATTTCACCTATCAGCCTTCAAGTAAGTTTGATAAGAACTGTGGCTATTGTGCAATCATACTGGCAGCAAAGTCCTCTATGTATTCAGTGAGTCTTCAGCTCTCCCTGGCTTTGAATGCCAGAGATAATCTAGAATCCTTCTTTTCTTATGTAGAAGAAGCAGAGAGAAATTGTGGCTGAAGATTGCAAATCTGCGTGCTCAAGCTTTGCAACCCCTTCACTCGCAACTTTGCCTCTCTCTTACAGGGGGAAGGAGGTGCAGTAGGTGATTTTTTTGGAGGACTTGAGGTTAGTTCATTCCAAAAATTAATTAAATCTGACTGGGTTGTGTTTTCTCTTCTGACCACTGTGCAGGAAGGGGATGGTATGGTCTTTGGTACTGGAGGTGCCAGCGCAAAGGCTTTCCTTACTCTGCACGTTGAGCTCATCCATTTGTTTGTTATCTCAATCCAGGATTTGGAGAGATACAAAGCTGATTAAGCAACAAAAGCATAGGGGAAGATAAAGGACACTTAGGTAATGGGTTTAGCCTCCCTGTTCAGCACGCCAAATTCTTCCCTTTTTCTCTCTGCTCAAAATGCATTTGTTATTCTTTCACAATCTTGATCCAGATGAGAGAAGGGGAACAAGGGGAAAGGGAGAGACAACAATGACGAGAGAGAGAGAGAAAGAGAGAGAGAGAGAGAGTGAGGGGGAAAGGAAGAAGAGGTTTTTGGTGGTAATAAATATGAGCACAGACCCCACAATGGTAAGATGCAGCAGGATTCAGTCTTGATTATTTTGTACTGAAATGTTAAAATGATCTCCCTAAGGCACATATGAAATGTCTGTTGGTGGATAGAGTAATTGATGATTTTAGAAGTGACAAAAAAAAACCCCCAAGAACATTCTAAATGAAACTTGAAAAGGCCTTGGTTACCACACACTATGTGAACTTCACAGCTTATTGTAGTCTATGAGAAGAGTAGAAATGTCCTCTCAGTGCAGGGGAAGACAATTTTGACAGAAAATGGTCTAAAACACAACACTGGACATTGTCCTGAAATGTTACCTATTTCTACATTCATCTATATTATCTTTCAAACTACACTCCACTATTGATGGGACAATATATTTCCAAGGGTCCAACACATGACACAATACTAATATTCAACAGATTTTGTGAAAGTCTTTAGTTGACTTGATTACATTTGTTTTGTTAGAGATTGATGTATTTATTTGCTACAAAGAGTGGGCATGCTTGCTGTGTTCATTGGGTGGCATGTAAACCAATACAGAGCTGTTAAAGCCAGCCTTACTTTTCCCTGGTGAACCTGGCTAAAAGCAATCTTGGAGCTTAGCAGTCGCTCTGATAATAACGCCTCACAGAGGTCAGTGAGCAATGAGGAGGGATGGGGCAAAACATATTTACGCTCCTCCTGCTGCTTCCCCCCTCACCGAAAGAAGCCATGAGAAAGGTGCTTACTTAGACGAGATAAAGAGCAAGATGAGAGGCAGCGGACTTGGATTAGGGAAGGGAGACGATCACGGCCAGAAAAGGCAGGGAAAGGGGGGGTGGTGGAGGACAGCGAGCCCGGGAGCTGGTGTCTGGGCTGGTTGGATATGGGGGGAATATTAATCTGGGTTTAGTGTGAGCAGGACCCCACAAACGGCTCAAGCAAACACAGCTTAGACGAGGCCAAGCCTCGGAGAAAGTCCTAAATCTTCACATTAGCTCCCCGCGTTTCTTCTGCTGAACCCGTAAGCTCTTTTTCTAAAGGACAGCACAAACAAACCACAACCCCCCAATAGTACCTCTTGCCAGTCCTACACTTCCTCTCTCACAAACAGACACACACTCTCTCAAAATCAAGACGGCTTTGAGTATCGAGATTGCAGGAAATTTATAAATCCAGGGTCTGAGTGGATATGGAGAGATTAGATGGGTCCCCCTCTTAAAGCGACAGGATGCCTCCCAATTGTGTTGCTCATTCTTCGGTGTGCCCTACTTCTGTGTCAGCGAAGAAAAAGAGAGCAAGTAGAAATGCTTTGAGGGTTTGGAGTGTCATGATAACCTTGGCAATCCCTCAAGAAACCTTAACTGAATTTTGTGTGTTTAAGGAAAGCTTTTTAGTGGTGGGAAATCTAGTGCTGGAAGTTTCTAGAGTTCAGTCCTTTCAGAGGTGTATAGTTGTATTTCAAAGTTTTCAGTTTCTTTGATTCATGTGGAAAAGTGGTAACAATGGAAGAGAGCATCCCATTTTGGTTTTCCATTAACGATCACATCTCAAAAATAATAATAAAAAAAATCTCATCAGTTTCAAATAAACTGAATGGCTGAAGCTCAGCAGAACGTGAGAGAGCCAGGGAGGGACAGAGAGCAGACGAAGAGTACATCTAAACTGCTCTAGCACCTTAAAGAGGGTATCAGACCGTCCCGTTGGTTTAGTGGGGGGCTGCTGAGGTAGAGATTGAGTGAGTTACTGAACCTCATCCCATCACCCACAGCTTCCTGGCGGGGAGGGAACCCGGAAAAAGTGCCTTCTCACTGAGTTTCATTAACCTGACCACATGTGCCAAAAGCCTTGGTATTAGAGTTAATCAAACTGACACTGACACACTTGCTGCAGTCTCCTGGGTCACCTGGGAAGCTCATCCAGAACCCCATCGCCAACACCGCGGAAGGTGCACATTTAGAGTATGCAGATATTTCCTTGCCGTCCCCTGCATACACAACAGTACTCCCCCACATCTATGACTATATGAAATAGCATTTATGGAGTTTCAATTAACTGTGAAAGGAGCCATTTATGTGAAGTGTGCCAAGTGCTGTAAGACTTGTGACTGAATGGCACCAAAGCAGGAACGTGATTTCAACCTCAAATGGGCCTTTACACATTAATTAAACATAGTTATAGCTAGTTATAATAAAAATGTCTCTCTCTCTCTCTCTCTCTCTCTCTCTCTCTCTCTCACTCACTCACTCACTCACTCACTCACTCACTCACTCACTCACTCACTCACTCACTCACTCACTCACTCACACACACACACACACACACACACACACACACACACACACACACACACACACACACACATCTCATGAATTGAGAGAAAATAACTGATTCTCTCTTATTGCTGGGCTGTTGGGTTATTTTTTTTATTCCTATGCAGCAAGTGCTCTTTGGTTCAAGAAGCGTTTTTGATGTTTAGGTTTTAATTCAACTGACTCATTTATTATGTAAACTCAGTCATTCAAGAGAAAAGATAAAATAAGATAGCCTTTTTTTTTCATTATACACCTAGATAATGTAATTAGATTTGGCATCTGACAACGGCAATATTGAGGCCCAAGCAAATACACAAATACAAAATAAAAAACACAGTTCAACAGTTACAAGTGGTTTTTTAAAAAAAGCTAAATAATGAAGTAGAAACAATACAAAGTGATAAAGCTTAAGTTATGAAAGCTGGTTTAATATTATTGTGCTTCTTTTTTTTGTTTTTTTTAATTAAGTTATGTTATGTTTGGTCCAGTGATCGATTTGTGTGCGTTTATGCATTACCACTCTTAATATTCTAGTCACTCTTAAGTATTCTTAATAGTAAAAGGTAATCACAAAAATGTTGCAAAAGAATGCACGACATGAACCTAATTTTCAGATGTAAAACTATGCCAATAGAAATAAATAAGGACTGCATTCATTGCTCGACCTTACTTGGGCCTATATATTTAAGATCCACAAAGGAGGAATTGATCTTGCCAAAAGTGGCTACCAAGTAAAATATATACTTTTGACAAGCATAGCGAAAGTAGAATTACTGTGTGATTAGGCTAATGCTCTGCATACAGGGAAAGCAGCAGTTTAAAGTTGACAGTGAGTAAAAATCCATTTCTATGGACAAGAATTATTAATGGAAAAGAGTAAAATGGGGTTTTAGATATGTACAGTAGGAGGACCGGTTGTATTTAAGCTCCCTGCAAAGTCTCCCACTGGCAGCATTATCCGGCCTATGCACCTGTCAGACAACAGAACAAGACGAAAAATGTACCTTCATGAAAAGGAGCCGAGCAACATTAGACAATCTTCAAAACACAAGAGACAGCGTAGCTACATCCCTTCATCTGAGAGCATTTACTCAAGAACTCAAGAAATGACTGCCTCGTTTTTACTCCGTTACAGGTTTTTAAACGTTTCATTTTAATGCTTTTTAAATGCTTGCTCACATAAATTTGTACGCAGGGTGTGACAGGTTGCCGTGCCGGCTTCAGATGAGACCCCTGGGGCGCTGCAGAGTAACCAGGTGTCCACTGAGGCACCCACTCACTAGAACAACCTTCATCAAGGCAACGCCCCTCAGCAGATCAATCTTGCTGTGACACTTCATTTAGACTGCATTAATGTGGAATTAGGGCCCATTACGGCTATTGGCAGAACCTGACAGTCCCACAGCACAGTGATCCTCGCTTCCCAGGAGACACCAGTGCTGAATAGGGCAGATAAGGCTTTTTCAGCGCTGCCACAAAGCTAAGGACGTCATTAAATTATCTTCCTTCTCTCATTCAACCCTGTCATCAGTATTGCTAAAAAAAAAAACTACAGGAATGTGTAAGGTTTTTTTCATCCCTCCCTGTTTTTTTTAGCTCTAATCCATTCGGAGGCAAACAAATTAAATGAAACCTTTGTGAAGAGCCGATTTTGAACTTTTTTCAAGTCCAAATGTAGATAACTTCTGATAGTGTCTTTTATATGGGGCTCTAACTGTGAAGAATCCAAAGTGTAGCTCACACTTCAGTAATTTTGACCTAATCTGGACTTGCAAATGATGCATCTTGACCATTTCCATAAATCCATCAGCCCGCAAGAACAGTTATGTTTGACTCAACATGTACATGTCCTTAGTATCCAAACATTAGGGTAAAACAAAGACATAAAAAGCACACGTTTTGTGTTTGAGCACTGATTTACAACTGCCAAAGATGTCTCATAGAAATCACATTTGAGGAGTAAGAAAGGCAACACTTCTCAATTGCAGATGCACTGTATCACCCAAAGCTCGTGGTCATGCTCACAGACCCCCTGAGCTTCACTTGAGAATTGCTTTATATGGTTGTATAATTCAGACAAACAAAAGCTCAATCCCTCCAGATAATATCATCATGATCAGGGTTTTTTACGCTTGCACCTCAAGTTGCAAATCCTATTTGATAGTGATATTTGAACTGATATTCAGGGTCAAGATGGAGCCAGTCATGGGGTGGGAGTCAGGTCAGCCTCCCTCAGTTCCTCACCCTTTGTGTCACTCTGGCCCCCCCCACCCTCCACTGTCTCAGTAGAGTTCATGGCGAGGCCCCCCTCGCGCATCCTTCACTGACCAGGCGGCTGAGAGGCACACAGATACCCCCTTAAGGAGCTTTGCTCGCTGGAGGAAACTTAATCTCCTTTTTTAACGCCATCCCAAGGCTCTTCGTGGGCCCTGAATAGAGCGGGGGAGGAGCCGGCTGCAGAGTATCTCTGAGCCCACATGGCAGCCCAGCCCAAATCTGAATATCTGAGCCACGGCGGAGCTGAGGAGCTCCAACGCCAGCACAGGAATTAGCCCTCCGACAGGCCACGCTAAATCCCCCTGCCTCCTCCCCTCCGCCTCACTGCTGCTTCCTCCTGTACTTTCGTGCAGCGCCTCCCCCAATTCATCCATCTCCACACGTGTTTGACAGGCAGGCTCAAAAAAAAAATAAAAAAGCAGACAGAAACTGAAAGAAGAGACTTTTATGCTCAGTTTTATTTGAAAAGATACCTTCACACACTTGAAAAGAGTAACTCTTTGATGCCGTTCTATATTCAAGAAGTACAGTGGCCTTTATAGAAGCACTGTTTCACTCCGAAACAAGGAATATTAACTCAGTCAAGCAGTAGAAAGACTGCTGAAAATGTAAACTCATACACAAAAACAGTACCATTGCTTAAGTTGTATTGAATTACAGGTTAAAGGACTTTTGTCAGAAATACTCAACAAAAATCAAAAGAATTTGTTACCTGTTGAATGTGTGAGTAGGCATTTGATTTTAATTATCTGTATGAGAAGTCAAAGCGCATTTCAGAAAGCGTATTTTTATCTAATAAAAATACTCAAAATAAAGAAACGATGCAAAGCATAAAATTATTCCAGCAAAAGAATATATGGGCCTATATTGGTTAAAAAAAATCAGTTAAAAAAATGTTCCTTGAAGTGCAAATATCTCAAACTACAACTTCATTGCAGTGATGTACTTTGTTGCTTCCATCCAGGATGATAACTGATCATTTTATTTAAAAGTTGAACCTGGAGACAGTTCGTATTGATCACACAGAGTCTACCTAAGTGTAGGTACGTCATAGCGTACATAAAATCAGAAAGTGCGCTGTTGTAAACTCTTCTAATGGAAACCTGTCTAACTCTTATTTTCAGAGTTATGTGAGTTGTTGTTCTAACTAAAATATGGCTCTAACTGTTGTCATGTTTATTACCATTTTGGTTAGTCACAGAGTTCAGTATCAGCAATGACCAGAAATCAAAATAAGTTTTAGCAAAGGAAAGCAAACTGACTTCCTGACTTTCAGGTCAGCATTTGGTTACCAGGCCAATACTATAGACAGAAATTCCCGTACAGTCTCTTTTAATCAACCAAACTGAGCTTTGGATTTGGCCCATTAAAATACTTTATTTCTCTCTGTGGCTTGTGTAATGGCCGTGTCAGCTGAGCTTCAAAATCAAGATCTTCAGGGTTCAGGTCAATGTGGGTGTCCGAGCAATGCCTTTTCTTTAGTGGATATTTACCTTTGTTTTTTTTTTTTCTTTTTTCTTTTTTAAGTAATCCTATCCTGATATAAAGAATAAATGGAGGTCAAAAGTAGCAATTCTCTCTTTTTTCAAACACATAATTTGTATAGTAAATTAAATATTACTGGAAAATCATAGCCATGACAGGAAAGGTGCAAAATGTGGTGCAGTTTCTTTGTGAGAGGAACTTTTCATCCAAAATCCATTCTTTAGAGTTAACAACCTATGTTTAATTGTTAAGCTACACCAACTTTAATAAGTTTGAGGAATATTCTTTCTGCAAGCCCCCTTTTAGACAGTGTTAAGAAATCACAAAAACTGAATGAAACTCCTGATAAAACATGTTGTCAGTTTGTGAAGAAGCTCCAGAGGTGTCTCTCTTTTTCTAAAACCTAAACTCTAAGGGCTGGACTTCACAAGTGAGTTTTTATAAGGAAATACTCTTATATACTTTAACACATATGGAGCGCTTCTCTCTCTCTCTCTCTCTCTCTCTCTCTCTCTCTCTCTCTCTCTCTCTCTCTCTCTCTCTCTCTCTCTCCCTCTCTCTCGCTCTCTCTGCTACTCACTCCTACTTGACCATAGGGCAGGGGCAAATATTAACCCTGACAGACTTGTGTGAAAATCTCTGAGCCATTTTATTTGGAAGGAAGTGTGACAGATTACTGAAGAAGGGCGGATTCCTCAGTGGCAAGAGGTAGCGGCTCTCTTTACCCAAACACTTTGGGACCCGTGCTCTGACATGCTCCTTTAGCACCCTGTCAGCAGACTATCCCCAAAGCAAACACAGCCAGAGCTTTCTCTCCGCAAGGCGGGCCCCCATAAACTCCCTGAAAAGGACTTAGGGCGCTGAGGAGCCACAAGAAAACAAGATGTGGGGAAACCAAACAGACCTTACAAAGCCCTGGACATGGTGTCTTTAGTCAACTTAACAGGAGTATGGCGTTCTCTTAGGGGAGTAAATGGAAAGGCAAATTTCAGCTCCATTTTATCTCAGCAGGTCCAAACACAGACCAGTGCTGTATTTCATGCTGAAAAGTGGCCGTGTGATACGCCAGAGAATATAGGGAAAATCTGAGAACAGACTGTTAAATCAGTTTTCTGTCTGATGTACAATTTTTACTTCAGTGTGTTTGTTCACCTGTCCTTTACACCATTTAAGATATCTTGTTGTTGTCGTTGTTGTTGTTTTTGCCTGTTGTATTGCCTTTTTTTTTTAACTATTTTTTCTTTCTTCTTGATATTTCATTTTTAAAGTTTTATGCTCAGAACCTCTTATTTTGAATTTTAAAATAATTGACATTTTCAATGTGAGACTTGTGACTTAGGAAGGTTGATCAAATACACCCTTCCCCAAAACAAACAAACAAATAAAACTCTTTCACTGTTTATCGGTGACACAACGGGAATGTTCACTGTGGCTAACCACAGACTTGAGAACAGCTCCATGATCCAGACCTGGGTTCAGCAGTGTCACTTACGGTGATGGTGTGAGATTCTGTCATAGCCGTGATAATGCAGTCTACACACTGGCTTAGCAGACTCAGGATGTGTATGAGGAATTTAAAACATGAACAGACTTTGGACTATAAAGACAATGCAGACAATTAAGCAACCATCCAATTATGATTTTTTTAAACTTACTTTTAAATAAATTGCTTATACATTAGCATATGTATGTGTGTGTGTGTGTGTGTGTGTGTGTGTGTGTGTGTGTGTGTGTATGTGTGTGTGTAAATATATATATATGTATATATAAACATATATATATATATATATATATATATATATATATATATATATATATATATACATATATATATATATATATATATATATATATATATATATATATACATATATATATATAAAAAAACTCTTTTATATATAAGAGTTTTATATATATATTTATATTTTATACATATTTTTTCAATAAGTGGCTTGGCTCATTTTGAATTGAACCACATTTGTCTCAAATCCTTGTATTTTAATTACAGTTTTTTTTTTTTTTTTCGAATGCTGCAGAGGAGGAGGACGGGCAAGGTGGAAATAGAAATATGGTGGTCAGGGGTTTGTCTTTTCTGAGCACAATTTAGATTTTTGTGAAGAAATCAATTGAAAAAAATAAATAATTGGACAATCAAAGTATTTTTTTTTTTTACTGAAGCACATTTTTAATAATGCATTTATTGTCAGTGTCATAGAGACAAGTGAGAATTGTAAGGGATATTAGTGTAAAGTACATGACAGTTGTAGACTTGTCAGTTTCTTGCAAACCTCCTCAAACTTTTTAACATCATGGTTTCCTCTGTGTAAGCATGCGCTCACCCCCAGAGTGAAGGTCTCTGTGAGTCCCGGGAAAGCTCAGTTTTGTATTGCTCTGTCACAGTGAGACATAACTCTATTACCTCTTCAGGAAAAACTGAGTCAAATGGTCTCATCAAGAATTAATTTATAGGTGGTCGTATTGAGTATTGCAAAGGTTACCTGGGTGTCAGACATAGGGTTGTGGTGATGGTGAAGAGCGTGGGGGTAAATAAATGTAAGGAAATGAGCCCTCAAGTTCTCTGTTCTGGATTGGATCCTAATGAGTGCTTTCCTCAGGGGTGGTAAGAGGGATAAGTATTTAGCTATTTCTTCAATTGAAAAAGTCAGCTCAGTGGATCATCCATTTATTCATCGTGTGTGCAATCATCTTAATTACAATTCAATTTAGCTCTATGTGTCCTTGCGTGTGCGCGCACATACAATCACAGGGCACGCTGGACCCTCTTTTACATTTGTTGTGCTTGATGAGCTCTGAAATACGTTTCTCCTGAGCCCCTAGCAGACTTAGATACACTTGTCACATAATCAAATGTGAAATACAAAGTACTGCATGGTGAAAGGGCCAGGACTTTATTTCAGGGGAAATAATTTACTCCCCCCCCCCCCCCTCCCGGAACACACACACACACACACACACACACACACACACACACACACGTTTTCCTCTTCAGCCAGTTGCTTTCATGTCATTTAGATGAGTGGTTAATAAGGCAGAGCGTTAAGAGGATTATGATCTGGTTGGGCCATGGTGGAGGTGGTAGTGGTGGTGGTGGCTGAAAATAGGGGAGGGGGAGTCAGAGCATCTAAGGCAGCTTGATGGGGGGGCACATAGTCAGCTGTTACAATACTGAGCAGGAGGAGAGCATCCTCCTCACTGTCAAGATTCATTTAGTCAGAACTAAGCGCTCCAATAGACCTGAGCTCTCCAATAGGCCATATCTTCGTCCTGGTCTTTAGAGCCAGGGGAAGATTTTCTTTAAAGACTCTCTATATCTGCCGTTCAGCATTAATGAAGACTGTCAGAGTGCTCCAATAGGAGGAGCTGCAGGTATTGGTAAGCCAATGAGATGGTGAGAGCCAAGCTGAGTTTGGAAAACGGGACAGTTGGGAAATCTTTTGGGGCTTCTTATTTCAGCCCTGGTCTGTGAAGATTTCAGGGTCATGTGTGCATGGGAATCCAAAGATAGAGCTTAAGAAAAAAGGCTTTTTGAAGACTGCCCATTTTTTTGGGCAGCCCAGAGGGGCTTCACTCAAGAAGAAAGAAGATATTTGGGTAAAGTCTCTTACAGGTAGAGCCAGCGTCTCCTGGGATTTCTCCTCTTGATGTGTTCTGAGAATAACTCTGAGGATGGACAAGACTTGCCTGCAGTATCTTCAAGGGAGTAAATGTAACAAGAGGCAACGTGTGTTCCCAACGCCGCCTCAGAGTCCCGTGGCTCCTGGCTGGCCACTAGTGTCCTCTTATGCCTCCTCCCAACAGAACACTTTACAGGAACCTATTTTTAGAAATCTCCATGGATCACTCTCTTCTCACTACCACCGAAAACACACAAGCATCCTCCTTCCCGCCTCCGTGCACACCACAGTTCTGAAATGCCCCTCGCTGCCTGCCACCCTATTCCCCAACACAACCTCCTACCCCACCCCGCGACTCACAACGCCTGGCACCAGGCTTCTTAAACACATCTTTAATTCAGCAACTTTGAAGTGGCACTCCGGCAAATGCACTCAATCAATTATAAATGAAATAATCTCCTTATAATATTAGAGATTTTTAAAGTCTAAGAAATACTGGGAGATTAGGGAGCCCAAATCAGTTTTAGCGGTATCTAAAGTGACAGCAGGAGAATCATTGGAAGGAGCGGGTAGAAACTTAAAATGATTATGTAGATCTGTGTCACTGCCGAATGTTTCTGCAAATCCCTGCTGGATCTACCACGACGAAGGAAACAGATTATTCCTGGCCTTATTTAAAGGGTTGGAGTTCTTAAGTGGCTTTTTAAAGGGAAACGTTTTTATATATTTACACATATATTTACTGCTTCACCCGCTCTCTCTTTCTCTCTCTCTGTCTCTCTCTCTCTCTCTCTCTCTCTCTCTCTCTCTCGTCCACTCCTCTCCACTTGTACTCACTGGGTCAGCTACAGGCTTCCTCATTGTGTGGCGAATGATGATTTTGAAGTTTCAGCTGGTGGAAGCAGTCAGAACCACTTCATCAAAGCGACGGATGATTGTAGATATGCTGTCGGTATCCACATGTTTGCCCAGTGGCGTTTTTCTGTACTGAGACTTCACAGGTTTACCTTAAGTGTCAGCTTTTCATAGGAAGTCTGAGATGAATAAAAGTCCTGTTCCTGAGCTTCCCCAGGTGTGTAATAAAATAATTTATTTTAGTGTGGCTCGTATCAGAAAATGAAAATACAAAAGGGCCATGAATTAAGTTTCTCTTTGCAACTAACCACTAATTATGTTATAATGCTCTTTTTATGAATATATTTAGCATTATTTATATCACAATCTCATTTTTAAAAGTTTATATCTAAAGCCAGCTGTTAGACAAAGTCTGCCTCACATGCCTGCTCAGTGGTTCTTTATTTCTACCAATTTTCCACAGCAGGCATAGTGTTTATCCCCTCCGATCATTACTCACAGTGGTAGAAATTATGACCCAGTCCACATTTCTATCACGCAGGGGTTCATTCATCTTTGATTACACCTTTCAGATGATATAAATTAGGCCTATCGCACACTGTTAGCTTGATGGATTACAGGGACCAATATGAAACACACTGATCAATATCATGGATTAGTTTCTGAGTTTCAAGGCTATACAACTGACTCTATGCGAGCATGTTTCTCAAGTCTGCCTCTGCAAGCTTGCTTGGTTCTAATGAAGATCGCTGCCAGATTTCAACCGTAAAGCTGAATTTGGGTATAAGAGCTCTGAAACTACCTGGTAAGTGATAAAAAAGTGAATTAAAAGCTTGGCGTTTTACAGGAACTTTCCAAATTCCCATTGCTGAGCTACATTAAACATCAACAACAAATGTGGTCTTCACCAAATCATTCTGTCACTTCTATCATCAAACACCGAGGAAGGAGGAAGAAACAGAAATCAGTGGACAGCTGACAGCTCAGTATTTGAACGGCCGTGGAGGTCCTGGATTCAGTGGTATTCCTCACATATACCCAGCATTTAGCCATAAACCTGTTAGATCTTTTTCATAAACTCATTTGAAGACAGTGAAATGCTGAATACTTCTCATACGACTTCACTTGTCTTCCATACTAATCAAAAGAAAAAACTATTTTGTTAAAAACCGTAAAACAAATTATTAACACCTCATCAATATTTTGTACAGGTGATGATTAAAGATCTTCAAATCTTTCTTTTTTGTTGTGCCAGACATGCATCTTGGACAGATTATTTCTCACTTTTGCTGGTTTTTTTTCCTAGAAAATGAGAAAAAAACTGCTCAACAACAGTTTTTTTTTTTTTGCAAAAACATTAAACAACACTGAAGTGACTGTATAGTTAACACAGTGCATCCTTTAGCTGCTAAAGAATACATTTCAAAAAAAGTATGGAAAATGTATAAGTTAATTTCAAAAGAAGGGCAAAACATGACTCATCAGGAATGCTGGGAGTGGGGGTGGTAAACAGGCGATTGCTCTCTTAGAATGTCAACTCTTTAAAGCTAAAGGCTGCACAAATCAAACATTTAAAATAAATTGAAAAGCAGATGCTCCTGGAAGCCGTTTGTTGACTTCATGTAGTCATCTTACGTAAGACAATCCAGATGTAGACAACATTTTGCTCCTGCATTGTGTGACGTTCCCAAAATATATTCTACATAGTAAACAGAGAGGACACTTTACGTTACGCTCCTGTCAAACACTTTTATTTTTCCTAAATATATTTGTATTCAAAGGTATGTATGTTGCTTGAACGGCTGACAGTGACAAGAATTCATGAGAATTCATTCTCCGTCTAATAAAAGTCACTTTTTTTATTGTTTATAAATTTGAAGCTAAATTTTTAAAAAGTGACCACATTTATTTTGAAATATTGTATTAAGTGTGAAGTGTAGTCATATTTTGCAGTGCGAGGTGTTTTTTTTTGTTTTTGTATCGTTAAACAATCAAAAAATCTTACAGAAATTGACAACAGAAGAGAAGATAGATAACTGAGATGATTTAGATTTTCAACAAATTAAAAGGTTAAAAGGTATGCAGAAACGTATTGAGGCATTTACCAAGCTTAATGAAAATGCTCCGTATGGACCGGGGGCAGGTCGAATAAAAAGGCTTTTAAAAATCAATCTCTCCAATTACTGTCTGTCTCACAGGCGAGAGGGTCACGCCTGACCCTGCACACAATTGGAGGAGACAGCTGCATTGAGAGGCTGAAGAGGGAGAAAACTGACAACTTCATGTTTAGGTAATTATCACCACTTTTGGCAGGAACTGAGGGGCCTCTTAGCTGCCTTTTTGTTGTTGTTAAACAGTTTGCTCTGTTGATTGATGATGAAAAGAAAACATGCACCCACACCTCTCCTGGGACTGTGACATAATGTGTGTGTATCGCCTGTGACCCTGCCAGCTGGGCTGGCTAAACACAACACACACTCAGATGAGATTGTATGGACGACCAGAGGGGGCCGGCTATCAATACATTATTCATATCCGTCTGATGGGAAACCCACAGAGGCGAGGCACACGCACACGCACACGCACACACCCGGCCATGTACACACACAAGCTTATTCAAAAGCTACTTCATCATATCATTGACAGGGCTGGGAAGTCATACATCCCTGTAGATACTGTGGTCTTTTCCTGCACTGTCATCAGATTCCCAGCTCTCCCCTGGGTGTCACCTCCTCATTCATATTCATATGAAGTCAGATCTGAGCCAAGAGGCTCGTCTGCAGGGTTTCTGCAGTATCTACATGTGTGTGCATGCGTGTGTGTGTGTGTGGTTTTCGTTTGTTTTGGGAGGGGGAGCTTTAAGGCAAGACCCCAAGGCAAGGAAAACACACTCAAAGTACACAAACATATACATAAAACATCAGTGTCGATCTCAGCCTGAGGTTTTCTCACCCCCATTTTCCAGGAAAGCAGAATGTCTGATATCTGATTGAGGATATAAGCACTTCAAAATGAGCTCTTTTCATTGTGATGTATTTATATAATGAAATTAAATAAATAAAGGGAGTGGTAAAGTCCAATCGTTATGAGTCAGGTGTCTTTTTCCTGTATTTTGCTGTCTCATGCTCCTGTTCAAGCACAGTGAGCCGTTTAGTACTCATTATAAAGAGAAAAACATACAGATATCCATCAGTTTCTCCTAACACACACACACACACACACACACACACACACACACACACACACACACACACACACACACACACACACACACACACACACACATACACAGTGTGCGCTGAAGAGATTATCTAACTAAAGGATGCAGCTATCACTCCTGTGGTCTTCAGGAAATTCTCCGACTGACAGACAGAACAAGCTCACCCAGCAAGACTCTTTTTTTTAATTCTTTATGGGCCCTCCCTCGCCCCATTTCACTGTCTGTAGTTGATGATTTATTGAAATTTCTATTGTTTTTATTATGATTTAATGATACTTTGTCTGCTTGCCTCTGCTACTTTATTCCAAAATGAGTGAATGAGAGTTCTTCATATGTCGGTGGTTGGTGGGATGGGTGTGTGAAGGTATCCAGGTTAAGTGGCCCAGTGCACCGTCCCTGCATCGAGCTTGCTGCCTGCGGCGTCTCACACACTCATTTCTTAAGCAGTTATTTCCAGACTGATGTGCTGTCTCTGCAGAGGCCTCTGCTGGACTGTAATTAGAGGCAAACAGCCAGGAGCAGGCCTGCTGATCTGAAGGTAACACAGTAAAATATGATTTCAAAGCGTATTACTCATTGTTATCTCACAATAATTAATGTTGGTCTAATTTGGTCAACATAATTTTTTTTAATAATGCTGACTAACAATAATAATAAAGACAATGATTTACATTTATGTAATACCCTCACCTATGAGATGCAGTGCAGAGTATTTTCACATAAATCAAGAAAACAAAATTAAACCGGATGTTAAGCATTAACAAATTTAAGCTAAATTACAGAAAAAGACAACATGCATGCAAACAGGGTTAACAATAGGGTATATAGGTCAAGATTGAGAGCATAAAATATTTGAAGGTTAATTCAAAACACCGTTAAAATATAGATCTATTTTTCTTCCTTAAAAGTGTCTGAAACCGGAGCTTCTTATTCAAGCTTTTTATTTGTTGTAAGCTCTTAAAACAAAATGCTCCTTCATCAAAGTTTTGAGATTTCATATCTGGTGTGTCCAACAGGCTCCCGGGGGACTTGAGATTATTTGGAAGGTAGTCTGTTAAAATGGACTAGGAGCTCATGTAATACTTACAAGAAAACCTAATAAAAGCCCTTTTTTAATAAGTGCTAACAAGCAGCCAGTGAGGGGAGTAAAAACTGGGGAAATCCTTCATCTCAGATAATGTGAGGATGCTTGTTTTAGTTTCAGCCAATCAAAGATTGTTTCTAGGACGAGTATGAAGTAAAAAGCAATGAAGAAAAAGAAGCATAAATGGACCAGAAGCTCCACTTCTATGAAAATGCGACACTTGCATGTTAGAATGTACTGTACTTTTGAGGATTTAAGTAAACATGAATCATCTGACCCAACAGTTTTCTGTCTTCTGTCGTGTGGTTGTGCTGGCTCGGTGTCCTGGTGGCCAGTCAGTGGGTTAATGCTGGATGTGACTGTCCTGACTGCAAGCCAAAGCCTTTCTAAGAAGGCTTTTTGCAGAACAAGGCATAAACCCAGATTATGAAACAACAATAAAACAATCCCTTATGCTCATTTCATAAAACACTTTATAATAAAGCTTATGGGGAAAGAGCTTAACTGCAACAAGTTCAGTGTGTCGTGCTCTTGCTGGGATGCTGGCTGAAGAGTTTACAATGGATAAATTGCGGTTTATCTGTCCAGGACCAGAAAGAATTGATGTCTGATGATTTTGCAAATGCATCCATTTTCAGCCGCAGTTTGATATTGTTACTGACACACTGTTAGCAGCATATTAAAGACATGTGAGAAGCAGCTTTTATTCTGATGATGGGCTCAGTTAGGCTCTCACTAGAAAAGATGAGACAAAAGCAACTCAAGAGTGACTTAAGCCCAACAGATGAACCTCAATTCACTAAATGTTTGAATCCAGATGACCCACCGATGCTTTAAAGCAGATTTAATGACAATAGACAGATGTTGGATGTAGAAAGGTAGCTGGTGTAGTGGAAGTGGTTATCACACCAGCTGAGTTTTTTTTCTTTCCCTCCGGTCCTTTTAATCGAGAAGAGACTTAGAGCTGTTTCTAAGTGCTCCCAAATCAGATAAAACAGACAGAGAAAATCAACTTCGCCATGTAAGTGTGTGCTGCTTTATGAGGCTGATATGGGCCAGAGAGGATTATTCCTGGATGGGAGTTTGGCTTTGGAAGGACTATGGAGATGGGAATATAGACTTTCCTACTTTATAGGATCATGACAGTCGAGTAGCGGATGGAAGCCATGTGTGTGCAGCGTGCAAAGAACCTAAATGGGGAATACTGTTTGACTTCCATCCTGTTGTTGATGTCAGTGACTGCAGTATTGTACTTTGGTAATTCAGCTGTGAATGGTTTTTGAATCAGTGCTTTCAAGCTCAATAGATTTTAAAAGTTCCAATCACAATTGAATGTGTGCAGAAAATCCAAGTTCCTCTTATACAGAGATAAATGATTAGCTACTCTTCTATAATCTTTCATTTCATATTTCCTTTTAAAATCACACATATTTTTGTTTGACGTAGCTCTCATATTTTCATGTTTTAGTGATTGTATCAACCACAACTTTACATCAATAGTTCTTAAACTATATATTTTGGGTAAGAAAAAAAAGACTTTGTCAGCTTTACATAAGGTTTCAAGTCATAATATTTCAATTCAACCTCTAGAACAGAGCAAAAACCTTCAGCATGTTAAAGAAAGTATTTAAAACGCTGGACATACTTCTATATGAAGGTTGCACTAATCTAATTAGATTGTGTCTTCCTGAAAAGGTAACATGATTGTCTTAAAACAACAAACAAATCTGATAAGATTTAGAATTTGACCAAATTATATTGCCATGCTTGTATAGCTTACACATCACCAAAGGTTTACTGACTGCACAGGTGTTTTTTTTAATTGATTTTATTGAATAATATTTTTAATTCTATATTTCAGTTTTATTTTACAACTCTATTTGCAAAGAATTTGAGAATTGTATTACTTATTAGTCAAAAATAAGCAATTCCTTGTGACATTTTTTCATTAATTCATTGCAGCTTGAATAAATTATCATTTCAAAACAAAGCCAAACATCCTTGGGTAGAAAAGGCCTGATCAGCGCAGGCAAAACTGATAACAAAAGCAAAAGCTGAATACAAAAAAATGTTCTTGTGTTTATTACAGAAATAATTGTGTAACCTTTCAGTGAATTACAGTTCCAGAAAGGTTAATACCATGATAGAAACCGGAAAATACATTATATCTTATAAAATGAGTTCATTTGCATTTACTTGTGGGTGAAGTATTACAAAGAAAAGCGGAGTCGGCACGCCTGTGTGATAACTGTGGGACTCTGGTGTAGGTTACTGATATCCCCAGTCCCAGCCCTCTCCCTGGGTGATAGTTAATTACCTCGGATAAATCCATTGGCAATTTGTCAGGCTGCTCCAGTATCCCCACCCACCCAAAACCAACCACTTCCCTCCTCTCCTCTTCCTTATTCTAAGCTCATGTAATGAATCACTAATCACTCAGTCCCTGATGAACATCCCCAGCCTATTATCTCTTAATTACCCCCATTCAAGAGGCATCAACACAGGCCAGCAGGGGGCATGCCGTCAAATAAATACAGGGAATGGTGTAAGTGAGGTAAATCAATTTGTTCCATGATGGGAAAAAGCCTGAACTTTGTCGTGTGAGTTATGTGCGTATGGATGGGGGCAATGTATTTACTGTCAGACGGTGAATTATGAATATCACCATGTTTCTGTTGCTGTACCTGAGAGGGTAAGCGAAACACTGGAAGCCCCCCGGCTGTGGTGGTTTATGTGCATACAGTCAGAACTGGCTTGCTCTCAATCTCTGTTCGGCTCTGTGACCGCCGGGCTCCAAATGGTCCTCTTGTGGAGCGTCTGAGCTGTGGCAGAAAATGGCCTCTCTAACTCACAGAGTCATTTGTAGATGCGACACTTGGGATTCAGAGCAAGTTGCCACAGAGCAAAGATAGAAATTGGAACTGGCAGCAGACATGAAATGGGGTCAGAGGATTTGCCCCTGTAACACACACGCACACACGCACGCACGCACGCACGCACGCACGCACACACACACATACACACACTGACTGAAAACGTGTAAGTTTGACGGTCTGCTGATTTGCAAGTGTGATGTGCCCAAAAAGACGTGTTGCAGATAAACTGACATTTACGGAGTGTCAGAAACTGACTCACAATAACAACCCAATTTGCTGCTCTTGTCCAAACTCTTGAAAAATCCTCATGCTTGAAGTTAAGTGGACTCCTACTGACTTTATATTTCCATGAAAATGCTGTATGTGTCTCAAGAGTTGGACCTGGGTCAGGGTCACCCACTTGGTGCAATGAGCAGATTTTCCAAGCGATGTGTGAGGCAGGAAAAACAGGAATTCCCATACTCCTCTTTGCCTGAGAAAAAAGCAAAGAAAAGGTTTGAGATCACACAGTTGTCGCTTGTTTACATCAACCAAGTAAATTGAGAGCAGTTTTTTTTATAGCATCCCAAACTGACAGGTGCCCCCTGCCAAGCACTCTTAATAGTTCAGGTTTTTGAATTTAATCTCACTAATTTCGACATATCCCTCCAAGGATCTTGAAGCTTAACTTTAGAAAAGAAAAAAAAGCCCTGTACAGCCCTGTTTGGGTTCCTGGTGTCCGTTTTTTGTCAATCCTTTAGTGAAAGCCTGTCAAAAATGGTTAGCTTCTCCAGTGAAACTACTTCTTTGCATCTTAGCTCACGGTCTTGCCCTGTGTCTGCACAATTTCTTTCTATCCTCTTGTTTCTCTCCTTTTGTTTAGATAAAGCGAGGGATTAGGAAAGATTTGCCCCCATAAAGCAGTGGTTTGATGGGCTTTTATCCCACCATGTTGCTAAAGCTGTGTAGCCCCTGGATTAGGCCCTGACAATAGGAACCCTTGTGCTGGGCCGCAGCCTGAGGGGCACAACCAAAGACCAGCTCTGAGAAAGAGGGAGGAAACAAACCTGCCAACCTCGATATGTCAAGTCTGCCAGAGAAAGCATTCAGAGGAGTGGCCCTGGCTGCTGCATGGTGTTCTGCATCTACACGATCATACAAGGTAAACAAAAGACAGAACAACTTGTGATCAACCTCACATGTAGAGAGAAACTGTCCGTTTCCCAATTTTGACTCCTGGATAGTTTTTTAAAAAGTTCTTAACCCAACAATTTTTGAACACAGATTTGAAGAAGAACTCAAATATACATATTAAAATCTCTGTGTAGTTGTGTGGGACTAACAAACCAAAATTATGCATAAAATATTAATGTCATTTATTTAATTTGTGGTTGCGAAATTACAAATAAAAAAGACGACATGTGACTTTTAATCCTCTGTTCACCTGTTTCAAATTACCTTCATAACTGACAGGCTTGTCCGTTTTGGCTGAGGAATACAGTTCATTTAGGAATCTGGGAAGCAATACGTCTCCTGCACTGTCTTGATGGTGATCTGAGAAAAACATGCTGTTGAGCTTTAATTCACTCTGCATCTTTTTGTTGGTGAAACTTGTCTGGTTTCCCATTTTGAATAATGCCTGTGTTTAGTTACTTTCATGCATGATCCACCTAAATCTTTTACAAACTTTCAGACGGACTTTACAAAACAGTCTGCTATTTGTGGTAGTAAGGGAGCGGTGAAAAAATGTTACTGAAAACAAGAGTGATTTATGAGAGCAATCCCAAACATGTTAAAACACAAAGGAAGTGATTCTCGCTGAGATTTCGTCAGCATGACAAGCACGTACTACAACTTTTATATGTCCCACAAGGCCCTGGTGAGCTGGATTAGCTGACAACCTTTCTACAAGAGACAGTTTTTCTCCGATGGTCCGGGACCATCTTCAGGCAGAACAAAATAACCCTCTCTAAAAAATCATGGATCCTCCTTAATACCTGAAGCCCTCAGAATAATTAATTCAAAAACATTAAATAAACATATGTTAAAAGTCAATGAACTGCAAATGCCTACAGTGAACTTAGCATCAAACTAAAATCCTCCTCATAATGTTGCACAAAGGCATTAATGACATTTCAAACCAATTCCTGAATTGTCTCTTCTGGTGGGTTGGGGTCCCACCAGAAGAGCTGCAGGAAGTTCCTCTTTCCTCACTGCCACCACAAACTCATACGGGGTAAAAGGTAAAGAAGATGGATGCAAGGATGGATGATGTGACATTCAAGGATGGATGATGTGACATTCACAATGTAATGAGGAAGCTGAAAGTATGAAATTTAATTAATTTCAGACTCATTTTTAATTGCGTGTTGTATATGCTTTCAATGTGCCATTTATACAAAGCACCTTAGTGGCAATAAATATTTTTCTGATTATGTACGGTAAGTCTGAGATTTTGGGGAAAAAGCTGTGTGCCAAGTATTTGACCTTGTTCTGAACCACATAAACATAGTGGAAAAAAGTTTTAAAATGAATCAAACCAAAATTTTTGGGACAGTTAATTGATGACTAATGTAGGAGAGATGGTTCTTGCCAACCTGTTTTCCATAGTCATTTTATAAAAGTAACATCAAACTGGTGCTGCTTTCATAGCCAAATGTGCTGCTCCTAGGTCATAAAATCAAACAATCAACAATCAAATAATTATACTTTGATATTTACTGCCTCACTTTGAATTTTGTTTTCTTTGTTTCTATTATCTGACTGAGCTATTGAACTATGCACCTGCCTCACTGATGGCAGTAAAGTAACATGCAAAACTCAGATTTACAAACATCTGAGTCACTTTTTCTCTTAAAGATTGTCATCAAATTCATAATCTGGATTTGAATCGAATAACAAAAAACATATCAACCATTTGAATGTGAGAGGACATGGAGAACAAATCAGCTGACATGTATCTTGTCCACACACAAAGTTACTCATAGACAAGTGGAGAAAAGGTAGAGGAGTTGGGGATCAGTCTATCCAGCATGTGAGGACAGTATTAAAGTGAATGCTCTCTTGAAACACAGGAAGGACTGCTAATGGCGAGTTGCTTTGTTACTCCAGTCACACAAGTCCCATGAAAGCAGTCAATTCTACACCATACATCAAAATGATTAATTTCACCCAAATGAGCACAAGCTAACCTTGACTAAGAGCACGCGCTGGCCAGAGCAGCTGGTTTGAAACCTAATATATTCATGAAGTTAGAGAAAACCTAATGATAAAAGTTAATGGGCTCTGAAGGCTGAAGGCATCAACTTTCTCCGGCATTTGATGTAAAATGCCACTTTGGAAATATAGGGAGATGTGTGAGGAGTAAAATTACAAACGTTCATGCGTTATAAACCTGATTAAAAACTGAAGATGACTTATAAATCACTGCGGCTTCCCCGGCTGAGCGTTGGTTCAGGCTGCCAAAGTCCTGATGCAGGGATAAAGTTTTGAGGCGGGAGGATGATTGAGAGCAAAGACGATAACTCAGATCTGAGGCGAGGCTTTAACATGATAAAGCCTGTATGCAGCCAGAATGCAGAGAACAATGAGTATGCCAAAGAAATCCACTGAAATCGCAGATGAATTTGGGGTTTAGAAAGTTAGCTTGGAGCGAGCAGAGCTGAGATCCTGAAGGTGATCATTATGAGAAGTGGGGTGTGAAAATGGAAAATAAAGATGGGTAAACTGAGGACTGTGCTCAGGATAATCATAGTGATCAGGCCTAGAAACCACCATTATAGTTCTGGATGAAATATCTGGAATTCCTACACATCAATATAACAAACAGTACATTTGTCATGAGCCAGTGAATTTACTGTGAAAACTCACTTTTCTTATATTCCCCTTGTGTTTTTGACATTATAAAGGAAACATTTTTTACTTTTTCAAATAATTGATAACATACCTATTGAGTTCATGAAATTTACATTTCTTTTCAGATGTTTGTAGATATGTCTGTATATTTGTCATTGTAGATTAGTAAACTCTTATGAAAGTAAAAAATGTCATTTTGTGATATTTAACTGTACAAATGTTTGTCTAAGCCACATTGAAATTTATCACCATAGAAATTCACCTACATCTCAGATAGTCTATGCATTCATAGGACTAATTTCATTCTTGTCATTTCTTAAAATATGTTATAAAAATAAAACTGCTTTGAAGTTATTTATTTCCTCAAATTATGTATTATTATTATAATTGATGCATTAAGAGGTTCCAAATGAATGCTGAGGGAGGAATTAGAGCTCTCGCCTCAGAGGAAGACGATCTAAAGGCAGGCTGGGGGCCTTTCTGTGTGGAGTATGCATGATCTCCCCACGTATACATCAGTATCCTCCGGTCACTACTGTTTCCTTCCGCAGTCCAAAAACATGCACTATGGTTCCCTGAGCGAAACCCACAGCCCCCACCAGCTCCCTCCAATCAATGCGTTGTGTACCTGTCTATCAATGGGTCAGTTCAGAAAACATATTTTCCCTCTGGCAACTAATAAGCTACTAATAAGGGACTAGTAGATTAATTAATAATTAGAATTTATAAACCTGCTCAGCCTCCCCAGGAAAGCCTATTCCAGGGTACTGGAGAGGAGGATTAATTGAGCCTCTGATCCAGAAGGAACAGTGCGGTTTTCGTCCTGGTCGTGGAACACTGGACCAGCTCTATGCCCACCATAGAGTGCTCAGGAGCTCGTAGGAATTTGCCCAACCAGTCCACATGTGTTTTGCAGATTTGGAAAAGGTGTTCAACCGTGTCCCTTGTGGTGCCTTGTGGGGGGTGCTTCAGGATTACAGAGTCCAGGGCCCCTTGTTAAGGGCCATCCAGTCTCTGTGGGACCGAAACAGGAGTCTGGCAGTAAGTCGGACCTGTAACCAGTGCATGTTGGACTCTGGCAGGGCTGCCCTTTGTTACTGGTTATGTTTATAATATTTATGGAGGGAACAGAGACCCTGGAGCAAGTGGAGAAGTTAAATTATCTTTGGGTTTTGTTTACGAGTGGGGGATGGATGAAGCGTGAGATTGACAGGACTGATGCAGCAGCTGCAGTGATCGTATCAGTCCGTTGTGGTGAAGAGGGAGCTGAACTGAAAGGCGAAGCCTTCGATTTACCAGACAGTCTTCACTCCTGCCCTCACCTATGGTCATGAGCTTTGGGTCATGACTGACCTGAGAGCAACGTTGATTAGCCTCCCACTTGTAGGTAGACCTGATTTTGACAAGAGCCCGATTAGCTCGTACCGAGATGCTTTGACTGCGGCAAACTAATGCCAAGGTGACGGGCACGCCAACTTTCTTTTTCAGGGGTTGAAACATGGGTAGTTGGTGCCCTGTGGCACACTCAAACAAAGAGTGGCAAGTTTAGGAGCAAAGGTGGGAGTTGTGGGTGAACTCTGTTATAAACCAGGGCTTCAAGCTGCCAGAACAGCATTACCAGATTTTTGTAGTATCAAATCGATATCGTATCAAATGTTGAAGGCTGTCTCCCACTCACCCCCACTTACTAATCTGCATCAGGTGACAGGCATTGCACAGGTCCAGTTTCTTGAAGAACTTAACCCCCTGTTACAGTTAAAAGGTTGAGGTGATGATTGGGAGGGATACCTGTTTTTTATGGTGATGTTGTTCAGTCTACGATAGTGGATGCAGGGATAGAATGACTTATCCTTCATCTCCACAAGAAAAACCCTTTCCTGGCCAGAGAAGGTATCAGACTAATTGTTTCTGCTGCAAGGGAGGTCTGGATGAACTCCCTCATGGACTTGGCTTCTGGGGGAGACAGGAAGTACAACCTCTCATGAGAAGGCAAGGAACCAGGAAGCAAGTCAATGGGGTCCCAAGGAGGACGAGAGATAACCCAAGCCTTACTGATGACCTCTTTCAAGTCCCAGTAGATCCAGGGCATCAGAGAGACACTGGGTGAAACAGGCGCACCAGAATTCTGAGCTAGTTTGCATAGTTAGGTGGTGTGAGCAGGTGGTGCATGGATACACTTTACCATACAGGACTTGGTTCCGTCAGTGGACCAGTTCACATAGGTGTTCTGATAATTTAGCCAAGAAAATCCCACAAAGAGGGGATGGGACGATGAAGTGGACACAAAGAAGCTCCGCTTCTCTGTGTCCCCTTCAGGAAGGTTGTGGTTACAGGGTGTGTGCGGTGTGCCAGAGACTTGCCAGAGAATTTATCCATTGAGGGACATGGCCTGGAATGGCATGGAGTGGAGCCAGTGGTACCAGAATCAGATTTGAGTCTGTTGGGTTCAATATTAGTCAGTATGTTCAGTCACAGGTCAGTGGTGAAGCCAGAAGCAGACTTTCAGACAGTGATAAAAGTTCAAAGAGTTTATTGTAGAGTTTGAATCAGGTAAAGGTATCCAGGGGAAGATCAGAGAGACTAATCCAAAAACTTGAGCAAAAGTCCAAACACAACAAAGTCCAAACCACAAAGGAACCCAAGGAACGGTGTGGGTTGTCTCAACACAAATGTAGAAAGACAATCTGGCACAGATAAAGGAAGGAAGGAAGATAGTTTATAATAACTGAGGAGGGGAAGACATAAGTGATTCACATTAAAAGGCCCGTCCTTGCTTCACATGTACGCCTGGGTGCGTGTTGCATGTTGGTCCCCGTGACCAAAAATCCTCATGAATTCCTGTCCGTTAGGGTCCATGCAGCCTGATCTGCAGACGTCCACGCTGCACCCAGATTTTGTGACCGCGGCGTTGCATGTGCACGACGAGTCCACGCGGTAGTCGCGCATGTGCCAGAGTCCGTTGTGCATGCACCAGCCAAAGTGTTCTCCAGTACCGGCACTAAACACTGTACTGACGCTTGTTTTTTTCTCTTCTTCGGCTAAACAGGCGAAAACAAGATGCACAGAGTGAGGAAAGACATGGTAAGTTTGCAGAAATGGAGACAAGTATCAAAAATAAAACAGGAAAAGATGAAACACGCTGAGGCTTTGTGAGGACGTGGAAGCTGACCTGGATAAAAACCAGAGACACATACTATTGAACTGAATTTCAAATGAATGTCAGCTTGAGCTTTTTTGGCATTATATCCTAAAAAAACTATAAAATATCAACATGTATTGAATATTGTTATGGTTTATATGCTGATCGCTTGTCACATTGGTCATGTGGCAAATAATGTGACCTGAAATTACAGTGCCTTCCAAAATTTTCACATTTTTAGTTCCATCCCACATTACAGCCACAGTTTGTTTACACCAGCCTTCAACAAGAAGACTCCCATTACTGATGATATGACCTCTAATAAAGGTCATGAGAGTGCAATTACAACACTTTACAATAATCAAAGTACATTCAAACTGCTTAAATTGTATACTCAAATAGAAGTAAAAATGCTGTTGTTAAAAATGTATTTAAGTAAAAGTATGAAATGTTATTCTAAAATGGTTTACAACTTTCTTTTACCAGTAATACTTTCAAAGCATATTTTTCAGGCAATGTACCTCATTACATTATCATAAACAATTACAATATTCACCCTGTCACCCCTCAAAATGATGAATTAACAGTATTTTTGACTCCCTCTAGAACTGCCACCTTAGCGCGGTGGGGGAGTTTGAGTGCCCGCATGATCACAGGAGTTGTGTTGCTGGGGGGCTTTATGCCCCCTGGTAGGGTCTCCCATGGCAAACAGGTCCTGGGTGACGGACCAGACTGATTTTTGATAAAGTTTGGGCTGCCTTGAATTTCACTGGATTGTATAGCCCTAATACCATATAGAACGCATCTTTCCATTTACACACTGCCATTGCTTTATCACAGTCGTTGCTCTGAACATGCCAAAAATTTATTTCACTCCATATAATACCTATCTGAGTCATTACTCAGATGTCAGGGTTTAATATACACAGAGGGTGGAAGCAACAAGACAAATGTCCACATTAAGTATTTTTTCAACTGTAATTTACTCACATTTAAGTAGTGTTGTCGGTCTTTCTGCTTTGTATTTTCAAATATTCAGTACAATATAAGGTCATCTGCTTTGCTATTTGTTTAAATATGATACTGGGTATGGCCACATTTTGCATTAATCTTCAGATATTTTCATTAAAATTTTTGAAGCAGAAAAATATTTCAATTTACTAGAAAATTCCTCTTCTAAATTTGTTCATTTGTGAATACCCATATCTCTGTCTCAAAAGTGTCTTAATGAATCAACATATTTCATATATGTATTAATCCAAATGCTCGCTATTTGCACAATTAAATGTAGTTTTAAGAGTGAAAAAATATTTGACCAAGAATTAAGTGTTTGTGTAGAAGTTGGCAGGTTTGAATCTGCAGAAAAGGGTCCCTGAGGAAGGCCTTCACCTCTTCAGCTCAGGGTGAGTCAGGAAGAGAGTCCAATCATGGAACTAAGCCAGTTTTCAGGCAACTATGGTGGGCAACCAAAACACTCCTCCAGTCTGAGTAATGGGAACAGCACAGTTATATGTCAGAATAAATATTCACTTGACTTTTACATCTATGTCTGTTCTACAAATCTAACACTGTCACCACAAATAAAGCAGTGGTGTGAGTTTGCTCTGCTCCCCATCCCTGCAGGATGGACGGCTGCTCTACTGGCCTAATATCTCTCTAATAGCAGACCCTTTTGACACTTGCTCCAAAGCCCTCAGCCGCGCTGGACATTAGCCCGCATTAGGTTCTGTAAAAAAGCTGATTTGAGGAAGAGCAGTTGAGAGGAATTCCTTCTCGCTTTAATTGCTTTAGAACGGTTCCCACAAAGAGACACTGGCCAGATTTACCTCCAGTTTAAGTTCTTATTTCCATCAGTTCACAAGTTAATCCGATTTCTCTCTCTCTCTCTCTCTCTCTCTCTCTCTCTCTCTCTCTCTCTCTCTCTCTCTCTCTCTCTCTCTCTCTCTCTCTCTCTCTCTCTCTCTCTCTCCGGGACAATTGCTCCTGAGCTATATTGACAGAAAAGAAGAAAGTTAAAAAAAAAAACAGTGTCACACTGGGGAGATTACAAAAGAAATTAAAACACGAACAACATCAACCTTAACTTCATTGACATCTTTACTTTTATTCTCTGTTTTTAAATACACAAAGCTTGACAACAACCACCAGTTGCTCCTTATTCACATCACTTATTTCTGAATTTTTCTTACATAAAAACACATTTCACACCAACCCAACAGAAACAACAACAACAATCAGAATCACAGTAAGAAGAAGAATTAAGGAGAACAACAAGTCTGATTAAAAACTGAACAGGTAGTTTATACATAAACGCTTTAAATTTTTCTTTTTTCCCGAACAGTTTTCTTAAGACTAAAGTTCTAGGAATGAATGTGACCACTGATCGAATTCTGCATTTCACGCCCTCATCAGCCAGCACACCTTCCTCCCCTCTCACCCGGAGAAAATTCAACAAAATATGCAAGCTTTACATTAAAAGGCTACTTTCGCTGCCCTTAATTCCAGCCTAAACGGTTTTTCTTCGGAAGAAGAAATCTTTTCTAAAAACCTTGAAGAAGAAGAGAGGGGCATTATTGTTTTAATCCTCTTACCAGCAGTCATTTTAAGACATTTTTTGGAGGGTGAAATGGCGTCTTGTCTACCCAATCCTAACCTAAATCCCTCGGGGCCGAGGAGCTGCTGGAGGCAGTGCAACCCAGCCCGCATCTCTCCATCTCAGCTGCATTCCCACCAACACTGCAGTCACGCCAAGGCTGGAGGAAAATAAAATTAAAGCGCGGAATTAACCCCAAAGCCCCGGCTCCTCACTGCAAGGCCAGCACGCAGCCGCCAATTTGCATATCATTTAATCAAAATGTGGTAATGACTCGTGAAACAAAGGTTTACATTTGACAGGGTTTCAGATTTCATTCATATTTAGCATTTGGTTATATTCGCCCAATAAATAACTGTCGTGAAATTATTGTGTTATGAACTGTAGAGGCATAACAGTTAAAGAACATGCCAAAGACGATACTGGTATTTAAAACAAAAAAATACAAAACTGATAAAGGAAATTCACTTGCTGTTCTAATCAGAAACACTCGCCAACATTAATTCTGTGGGGTGATTAATAAATGCAGACACTACGATAAAGTCTCTTTGTGATTTTAGTTTGAAATTTGCACCAAAAAAAGTTATTTTATTAAGTTGTGCCATTTTATTAACCTGCGTCGAATAACAAACATTTAGAGCTCCAAAAATAATGACAGGCTGCATAACATTTTTTTTTTTCTCGCTGTCGCATTAAAACCATTATTTTATCTTTTCATCCACAACAAGAACAAGTGCGGCGGCAGCTCGCGCAGTAATCGTCCATAAAGTGAGCATTTAACTGTGGAGTCGGAGGGGGGCGGGCGTGGCGGCGGCGGCGTCCGTGGCAAAGTAGGAAAGCCACGTGATTGGCTGACAGGCGCAGCGGCGGGGTGTCCCGGTGACCCCACCCTGAGCACTTAAAGAGGCGGATAGGTGGAGGCTCGGAGTCCTCCCGAGCCCCAGAGAGGAGAGCCGGAACGTCGAGCGCACGGACGGGAATACTGTGAGGATGACAGCTGAATGAAAGCAGAAAAGGTGACCAGGATGCGCCTCTGCCTGCGGATTTCAGAGCAAAAGATTTGAAACAGGCGAATAGTGAGCTGCTGTTGGAAGTATATTTCACTTGGTGTCACAGAGAGAAAGGTAAGTTTCATTATCCAGATTGGAATCTTTAGAGACTGTTGTTATTTTTTTATTTTTTTTTTTAGAAGTAGATATAGTACAACTTAGCCTACTTGACTTTATTTGTTTGTGCATGCAAGTTTGTGCTCGTTTTTTCTTCAGTTTTGTCTTCTTTTAAACTTTCGGAAGAGACGGGGCGACTTGCTCTGATCAGGAAAACTTTCCAATGTCGCTCACAACACAGACAATATATAAATTGCTCATATTTTTATTTAGGCGAGAAACATCTCAGCAATTTTTTTATGCTTTCAAATAACTTCATGTTGAGATTCACAATGAATTTTCAGAACGCAAATGTGCTAAGTCGTTGCCGTGCACGAGAGAAAGAGATCCTGCCTCAGGCTAGTCTTTTGTAAAGGCTATTACTCATAAGTTCACGGCAATTAGCGAAATTGGGGATAAATCAGAGCCCGAGGCATCTGACATTGTCCACAAAGAAGAACACTATTTTGACTTCTTTATATAGCAGATTAAAAATAAAAATAAACAAGACAAAATGAGTAGATTACATGTTTTAAGCCAGAAGAAACATTCAACCCCCCCCCAAAAAAAAACAAACAAAAAAAAAACAAACAAATAATAAAAAACAATGGCTTGTCTGAAAAGGGGGGATATTATTGATGCAGGTTTTCTTTGCACACGCGCTTACCCTGTGGCCTACCTTTCACGCCTATGATAAATTAATGACCGTGTATGGTTCGAACCTATTTACACCCACATTAAACGGGAGCCCAATTGGGGATCCCATGGACATTTCACGGAGGACCTGTCACGCGTCTCCCCGTCAGCCTCCGGGCGTCTGAGGCTGATCGCAGAAATAAAAAGCCCTCCATCGCAGCGCGCAGTGTGTGAGCGCAAAAGAAGTCTTGTCCCGCATCTTCTTTTACTGCATTTGACTTCCGCGTGAAACGGTCCGAATAAACCTGCAGTATATTCTTGAGAATTGAATAAAAGCAGGAAATTATTTATATTGCGTGTGGAGAAAGTTAAAAACTGTGGGGAAAGTTTTTTGTGGATGTCTTTTGCGTTGATGGAAAAGGACCTATTTCCTCTTGTCTAAACAACAATAATAATAATGATAATAACAATGATAATAATAATAATAATAATAATAATAATAATAATAATAATAATAAATACTTGAATTTACAAAAATATTAAGCAGTTCAGCATATCAGAACAGAACTATAACTACATCTATTATCACTAAACCAGTCAGTTTTTTAAAGTGACTTATTTTTTCCTTTCATTGCTAAACTGATTCGATAAATTATTTAATCCATTTCCTTCAGTACACCAAAGTTATAAATCTGGTAAATTCTTCGACTCTAAAATAAGGCCTATAGATTTTTTAACTGAAAGATTCAGACAAATCCTTCACTTTTGACATTGTTTTCATTAAAAATACTTTTGTCTCTTTTTTTAATCGATTTTCAACTGTAAATTTTCTACAAATAAATAGTTTTTCTAGAAGATTATGCAATTCTACTGCATGTTTAATGCTTTCCTCATAATTCTCCATCTAGTTAAAATCGTATGAAGTCATACTTTTTCTCCTGTTTAGTATTTCTGACATAAAACAAGTAAATTAATTCCCTGTTTGTCCTTCTTGAGTTTCACCTGTTGCCATTTTATTTTTTTCCGGCCATAGCAAACCAGACGATACAATTTAAACACACTGAACTTTATCGAAGTTTTGTGTAAAATAAATTGAATGATCCCTCTGCAGACAGTTTTCCGGCCATGCAGCACTACGGGGTGAACGGCTACTCCCTCCACGCCATGAACTCGCTGAGCGCCATGTACAACCTCCACCAGCAGGCGGCGCAGCAGGCGCAGCACGCGCCGGACTACAGGCCCTCCGTGCACGCTCTCACTCTGGCAGAGAGACTGGCTGGTAAGCATCAGTTGCTTATTTCAAACTCATTCAAGTGACTCAACAAGTGCACTTAGCGATTTATTAACAACCGTAAAAATAGTAATAAAAAAAAAAAATGTCGGATGCGCACCTGCTTGTGGACCTGACCCTTAAATTAAACTGGTCGCGTTTCTTGTTTCTCAACGGCTGCACATTTCAAGACATTATTCTTGAGGCCCGCTATGGCTCCCAGCACCGAAAGCAGCGGCGCAGTCGGACGGCCTTCACCGCGCAGCAGCTGGAGGCTCTGGAGAAAACCTTCCAGAAGACGCACTACCCCGACGTGGTGATGCGGGAGCGCCTGGCCATGTGCACCAACCTGCCCGAGGCCCGCGTGCAGGTAAAAACAAACAAGCAAACACACAAACAAAAACATTATGGACAACTCCTTGAAAGTCAGATCTTAGAATGGAAATGGCAAAAGTAAATGTTGAAGGGGTCTTTAATGGATTTGTTGAGGATGCTGTATCTAAATTCTGCCTATGATTGTCTCTTTTAAGTTAGGTTTGTGAGCTTGACAGCTACAACGTGACATTTTGAATTATAATGACTGAAAAACAATTCCATTATGTGAACATTTGAAGGCTTAAGTTGTGCCTTTTGATGAGTTTATCTGAGCATCTCTCTCTCTCTGTAAATGTTCCAGGTCTGGTTCAAGAATCGTCGGGCCAAGTTTCGCAAGAAGCAGCGTAGCCTGCAGAAAGAGCAGCTGCAGAAACAGAAAGAAGCATGTGGAGGTGCTGATGGCTCAACAGAGGACTCCAAGACTGACCTCACAGCCACCACCAACACCACCAGCAGCACCAGCAGCACCCTGGCTCCCGAGCCCCGTACTCCCCCGCCTCCCTCCTCCTCATCGTCCTGCCATTCAGAGACGGAGCGACTGGCGGCACCAAGGCCCCAGTGTGGGGAGATGAGTGTGGAGGTAAACGTCACCTCCCCTGAGCCGTCAGACAGCGAGTCAGCAGTGGAAGATAATGCTGACAGGGAGGAGGACGAAATGAGGGGGGAGATGAGGGTGAAACTAAGAGAGGAGACTCAGGGGGAAGGAGGAGTGCCGGCAGGGAGAAGCTCCCCATCCTCCAAACGGCTGAGCCCCACACCAGGTAAAAATATCTTCTTCTTTTTTCATCCACCATAGTGTGCTTTATGTATATTGGCGTCCTGTCATTTTTATGTACATGAAATGGGAAAAAAGTTCTGTGAATGTGTGAAAATGCTGAATTAAATGACATTATCAAGTGAATGAGGATGAGGCACTATTTACAGCTAAAATGAACTAAGGTTGGCGTCCTGTTTCGTTGGCTTCCAGACTCTCCTCTGAGCTCCCCTGCCTTGCCGTCCTCCAGCAGTGTGACCAGCGGTTTGGCACAGAGCAACTCCTACGCCTCGTCTCCTCTCAGCCTCTTCCGGCTGCAGGAACAGTTTCGGCAGCACATGGCTGCCACCAACAATCTGGTGCACTACCCGTCCTTTGACATGAGCACGCCGTCCTCTCTCCCCTACCTGGGCATGAACGTCAACATGCCTTCCCCCCTGAGCTCGCTGCCCTGCCAGTCCTACTACCAAACCCTGTCGCAAGCCCAGCAGGTATGGAACAGCCCGCTGCTGCAGCCGGCGCCAGGCGGCCTCCCGGGAACCCTCAACAGCAAGACCACCAGCATCGAGAACCTCCGTCTGAGGGCCAAGCAGCATGCGGCCTCGTTGGGACTGGACACACTCCCCAACTGAAGCCCGGGATACCCGGTCGGGCCTCGAAGTGAGGGCTGCAGCTTTGACTTGTGGACAGTAAATGTAGGAGGTGACACGGACGGCTCAACGCAGAAACTTCGCCCATCGATCAAGAACCCAGACGCTCATGAAGACGTTTTTCAGTTTGTCAAGTGACTGTGACAAAAGCCATTGAGGAATCTGATTAAATGGGAATTAATTTAATCAAAAAATGTGTCAGAAAAATGGATGAGAAAAAGAAGCACCTTTCAAGACAACAAAACATAATTTAGACCCGTGACTTTAGCGGTCCCTCACTTACGGTTTACGGCCCCGGGTTTTCAGCTAGCATATTTCCCTTCACCTCCTCGCCATATGTAATATGTAAATGGAATATTGTTAAATCAATGTTGGTGATCACTGCTAAGATCACACAGAAGCAAAATCAATACTACTGCTGAAAAGACATGACAAAAACTGAAACGCCAAAATCCCACCTGGACCGCCTTGGAGCGCCGTTTTCTTTGTGGTTAATGTTTGTTAACACCCAGTTTTACCAGGATTGGATGCTCATTCTAATTTGATCTTCCGCTGTAAAAATAGAAAGTCCTGAGCTCCACAGCTGATGGGAAACATTACAATTATTCTGTAATCCTGCAAGAAACCCTAAACGTGAACTATGCATGCATGCACCCCTTTGAAGCATGGCTTACAGCCAGTCGTTGTGGCATTTGCAGCAGGATATCATACATAAAGATCAGACCAGTAAATTTACTTCCCAACCCGTAACAATTCTTTTTTTTTTTTTTTGCCTATTGTTTTTGAAGTTGTCCATTTTCTTGCTTGAAATTTAAAGCTGCCAGCTCCGCCAGAAACAACTGTACATTGTAAATATCCCTCAGTATTCATCTCTGTCTGCCTGCTTAAAGAGTAACTCCATGTTTCCTTTCATGCAAAGGATTTAAGAGAAAATGTTCAATTTATTTTTCAATTGTGACTACAAGCAAAAGGACCTAACAACAGAAGTTAAATAATTGAAGAACATACAAATGCAGCAGAGTAATATTTTGTTAACTCAGGTGCTTTATTCAGCTCACCTGATTATCTGAGCCAGTGGTCGCAGCTGACATTTCTCTCTGTATTATATCACTATAGATTGAAGACATGTATTTCTCCACTGTTCTAAATGTGAGTAATTTATCTGTTTATTGCAAGGGAATAAATCACCTATAAAGAATGACTCATGTTTACAGTGTTGTGGTTGGAAGACAGCATGAACGTGTTTGTGTACTCGAGCCACTATTTTTCAAGACAAAACAGCAATTTAACCAATAAATATCTCAATATATAACCATATAAAAGGAAACTGCTTTTAAAGAAAAACAAGAACTTCTTGGTTTAACCTCACCTTTAATAATCCAGTGACAACGTAGTTAAAGGTTTTTTTGTGAATCAGAGACAATATCATTTTGGGAACAGTCATACATTCGACCGAAAAAACTGAATCAGGTGTTGCAGGAAACTCTATAAACACATTTTTCAAAGTTCATCTGGTGAGTTCAAGTTAACAGAAATCTTTGGATAATGATTCAGCACACATTTGATTGTACATGTGGTCATCTTTGGTTGAAAGACAGAAGGGCATAAAAGAAACATTCATTTTTTACTTCTGCACACTTTTTTTTCAGCTTTTCAAGGTGAAAATTTAATTTTGGCTGATATGCTCCTCCGCAGACACCTTGATGATCCATAAATAATTTAGGCACAGGGGGGTCGACTATCTCCAACGGTGAGATTTACACACCACATAGTGGGGAACCTGCCACTTGTTCACCCAGCGCAGAAGAATTAATCCTAAATGAAATGACTGAGGAACAGTGTCAGGCTCTTTAGAGTCTCCAACCCGCCATCCACCCACCCACTCCTCACACACTCCCTTTCTCTCTCTGCTCCTCTCTCTCCCTCCCCACCCTGTCAGCTGAGGTTTGGCTGCACCGAAACAGAATGCTTCACCATAAGAAGATTACCTTTGGTTGGGATATCGATGGATTAAGTGAGAATAGAAAGAGATAAAACAGGACTGAAAGGGTTTCTGGAGTCAGCAAAGTTCAGACACCTGTTCTCCCTGGTCTGTCCTGCTTCCGCACTCCATGACCATAAAGATTATATCACTGTCCACGCACAGAAAGGGAGGTGAGAGGGGTGGGCGGTTTAAACTGGGACAGGTTACAGCACATCGAAATAAATATGCGACGAGGATGGATTCTTACCAACTCCCTTCAGTTGTTGACTGGCAAAATCTTTCAACATGTGGTCAATATGCCATACAAAATCAGGATTTTGAGCGTTCATAAAAATCGTAAGGGTGTAAATTAAAGGAAATGGTGTGTGTGTGTGTGTGTGTGTGTGTGTGTGTGTGTGTGTGTGTGTGTGTGTGTGTGTGTGTGTGTGTGTGTGTGTGTGTGCATGAGTGTGTGTATGTCAGCTAAGCCGCTAAAGGTTTCCAGGAGCTCTTTGATGTGTATCTGGGCAATGCGCTATTAGAGGGATTTTCCTAGTTGACAGCTCAGAGAATGTGTGGAGGAATTGCGATGCCAGCAGGCTAAAAGAATGCTGGAAACAGGATTAGGATCATATTCTGGCAGCTCCTGTCACTTCATCAATGGGCTAAGGTTTCCTCAGTGACAGCCCTCCTTCTCTGCCCAGCTAAAACCTTTAGTGGCACCATAAAAGGGGTGAGAGAGGGGAAAAAACAATGATTGAATGGTGTGCTATGATTTCTGTGCTGGGTTTGCTCCGAGGGCTTTGTGTTGGGAGGTCTGAGGGGGACTGCATCGATTTGGAGGGAGGGGTAGGTCGTGGGGATGAGAAAAAAAGTGGGGGCCTTCAGGAGCCTTGGTGGGGGTTGATTTGGTCTGTGTGTGTGTGTGTGTGTGTGTGTGTGTGTGTGTGTGTGTGTCGGGAGGGGGGGTTACATCCAAATTCAAACAAGTGCATGTGTAGGGTTTTTACGGTGATGCTTGTGGACGGGGAGCTCAGTCTGGTGTCCCATGAGGGTCGGCAGCAGCAGCAGCAGCAGCAGCAGCAGCAGCAGCAGCAGCAGCAGCAGCAGCAGCAGCAGCAGCAGCAGCAGTCGGCGGGAAGAATGAAAGCTGTTTGCTCCGGTTTGCTTTCAACAGGAGTTTCCTCTTTTACCTGGTGGCGATGAGGCTTTACATAAGCAGGGGTGTCCCCTGTGCCCTTCACGGGTCACATGCCGGAACGTCATTGCTGAATTTACTTAGTGTTGCTTTATTAGATTTTACAGATATTCTTCATAGTTAATGTTGAAAACTTTATCAAAAAATACATTATTTGGCCCACAAAAATGTTAGTTAAAACCTGGCGTTTATGTACCACACTGATGTTGTCCATGAACTTTTTTTTAATCCTAAAATAATCAGCTACAGCTTTACCAATCTGATTCCCCACTTGAATATAATTAATCTGGTTAGACACAAGTTAACGAAGAAGAAAAAGAAAAAAAAAGTTTGACTACATTTGGATGCGGTTTTTAAGTCTCACAAGTAAACTCTCATCTTCAAGCAATTACATTAGTGGAATATTTTATGCCACCAGCTGCATACCATAAAATGCAGAGCAAAACTTTTCACAAAGCAAATTTTTTGATAAAAATACCATTCAAAATGTAGGGGGAAAAGTTTCAATGTACATGATGTTCTTTAGATATTTCCATGTGAGTCAACTCCAATCATTCTGCTATTCTATACATGGCAACTGCAAAAAGTTTAAATGGAGAAAAAACACACACACACACACACACACACACACACACACACGCAGTGCTGATCTTGACTTTGTGGAAGTCAGCAGCATTTTCTGTGTATTACACACCACGCTCAGTTGTACTGAGTTGAACATTAAGGAGAGGATTTTAAAGTGTGTGTTCTGTGGCTCAGGCTTGAGGTTGTGTTTCAGAATGACTGCTCTCAACAGGGCTTATAGGGTGGTCTCTGCCTTGCATCCTGGACCAGCTCCCTCCGTGTTGCCAAGACAGCACCACCAAAATGCCTTCCCCCGAAGTGTAACTCCACACTTTGCTCACCCATGTGAAACAATACTTTCACAATACCACAGGAGTTTGATTGTTGGCGACAAGTTATATAATGCCAGGAATTACAGACTAGCATGCAAATGCTAAATCCCCCTCTCTTTCTCCTGAGAAGTGGATGAGACGGACTGTATCTGCAGGCTTCACTCTGGCTCCCCAGCTTTGTGCCACAGAGACGTTCTCCTTTCTCCCCCTGACTTGGGTGATAATCCTGACACGCACTGTCTGCATTTTTTACTGTACGTGTTTAAGCGCATTTGCAGAGCATTTATCTCTCCAATGTAAACCAATTTGGCTATAAGGGCCTTGGGCCAAGCAAGGCGCTGGAGGGAAGAAAGGAAAACTCAAACCCAGCAGATGTGCAGAGAGGGGAGGATGGGAGAGTTGGCGAAGACGTGGGGGCCGATGAACAACTGAATGCAGCAAAAAAGGGAAAGCGGAACTGCATGGGAGAAAAAGAGTGTCCCTTGTCCGAAGGGTAAGCTTTTGAAACTCGGGATAGGGGCCTTTAAAGCCGATACAACGTGGATCACTGAATTGTTGAGTCACAGAATCTGAGAAAATCATATGGAGCTCCCAGTTAATCCTGTCATAGTGAAATCGGCGGGCATACTTCAGAGATCCCAGCGCCATCTGAAGATATTTTGAGCCTGCTGCATTGACAGAGCTGCTGTTTGATACCGCCTGTACACCTGTATCAGCTGTCTGTTAATCTGCGCTTCCCTCCTCCCACTACTCCTCCGCAGCACGTGGCCTCTGCTGGTTGTAATGGCTGATGAAATGGACCAAAGACCTAAAAGCTGCCAATCTTGCTGCTTCTTGATGTCACCTGTAAGTGGCTCTGGTTGCAAAGTGAACTTGTTACTTTGATCATCGGAAAGGCAGAAGCCCTGCTGTGTCAAACATTACTACCTGCAATTCCAAGGAGCCATAAAGACTATGGGCTCCTTGGTCCCTGAAATGGGACATTAAGACAGAATCATCCTAGTTTAGTTGTGGCGATATCAAGGTGTTTTATTTGTTGGCACACAGACGGGGTCTGAATGTGTTTGGATGGCTTTTAAAGTACCTGATCTTATAGCCTAAGGTTCCTGTAAATGAGGTGTTTGCTGCTCTTATCAATGAGACGTTACATGAGAAGCCGACCCGGCTTTGCTGGATGCCGTCGCCATACAATTAGGCTCGGATTCAGAAAGGTGCTGTACACATCCCAGTTCTCCAACTGTTCCTCTCACTTGCATGCTTCAGAGTCAGAACTTTCACTTTACAAACGGAAATCTAATTTTAAGTGAAAAAATACAAAAACAAAGTTTGAGCACTTACGCTTTAATGTTTTTATGACTCTTTGATGAGATCTTTTTTTTTTCTTGGAGGGTTATACTTTCTCTTGTCACAGGCGTGTAGTTACAAATGCACCTTTTACATTTGTAGCTGACAGTAAAATTTGTCAAAATTAAAAATGTTTATGCACTAATTAAAAAGACCCAATTGTGGAGAAGAAAGAAGGAAAACAAATTAAGAGTTTTACAGTTTAATCCCGATGTTTTGTAGCTTTAAAAGATTTATATTTTTGTGTAGTTTATTGGTGGACATTTGGCTGCTTTTTCAAAACAAGTAGGGGTCCACCCTGCTCACAGCATGGTTTCCATGTTTGGTGCTCACAGGTAGCTCCAGCCAGCAGTCTTCGTGCTGATGAGAGGAAACATTCATACCTTCAAAATCTACACAACAGTTAACAAAAGCAACAGTCAGTGAGCCAGAAAGACAATATCCTAAAACTTAAGAGGCAAAACTGAATCAAAAAATATAACTAAAATTTAATTCTAGCTTCTTTGATATCTGTAGACTACATTAATATCAGTTCATGTCTGCATTTCATATACCTAAGAATCTACAGTACGAACTGAAATGTCATATTATTTTGAGTCGCACTTTTTAAAAAAAAAAAATCTAATTTGTCATTTTTCCAATGTTAATTTTTCATGAAAGTGGAGAAAGCTCATCTGTCAATTGTGGTTGAACAGTCCGATTTGCTCCGCAGTCCTTTTGACAATGAGCATTGTACGGTATTTTACTTCATCTGTTTTGAGCATTATGGTTTGTTAAATCTGATTTCTTCATTTCAAAGAGATGGGCATTGTGTACATCTATCAGGGTAAATGGGAGGTACTGGGAACTTGTAGCAGCATGGAGAGGATTATTTAGTTCTGTGCTGCACTTTGGCAGCACAAGTAAAACAAAAAAGCGCAGTTCTAAAAAAATAAGTTTAATTAAGATTATGATACATTTTCTAAATATTTTGTTTTATAAAATATTGAAAGTAAATGAAAAGAAAAATGGCATCAGTTTTGAAGGCAAATATTTTATTAAAATTGGTTCAAGCTTAAAGATATTCTTTGAGGCACATTCCAAATGATTTGATATGTGATGCTTATAAACTGATTTCAGCATGTATCTCATAAAACACACAACTTCCAAATTTTCAATGCATTAATGGGGCCGACTTGAAGTTTGACATTGTGTACATGTGTCTGCCTCTACTTCTGTCTCAGATCCTGAGGGATTTATGAACAATGTCAAGTTCCCTCTGAAGACCTGAGTCTCTTCAGTGCCTCTTAAAGCTTAATGCTCCCTGACTGAGTGGCACAGCGAGAGCCACACACTCGCTCTCTATGTGCTGCAGATAATGCTAAGAACAACCTCTCAATTCCAGCTCTCCCTCTCATATAAATGTGTCCTTTTTCCTCCGCTGCATGCACAAGACCATTTTCATTCAGTGAGACACCAGAAAAAAAAAGAAAAAAAAAAGCATTGGTGACTATAATGGAAAACACTTACATTGTCCCTAATGGTTTCCCTTTCCAGGAGAGTTTGGAAATAGATGTAAATTTATGTAAACCCAATAGAAACACATATTTACAATAGCACAGGGTAATCACAATATGGAGACATGGTGCACTGGCTGTGTAGATGGAGGCACCATGTGTCATTAGTCTCCTTTATCACTTTTCTTTTTTATTTTTGTTATAGCATCAGTAACATCAGTAATCATTCACGATAGGAGAAAAAGATCTGCATGTGGCTGTAGCTCATTGATGGAGGTTATAGACAGAGCTGAAGGAGGTGTTGTGTTCCTGTCCTGAAGCAGCTAAAAAGCACAATGAAACTGATTAGTTCATTTGAAAATTTATTTTAAAAAAAAAAGGACAAAAGATGGATGCAACAGATGGACAATGTGAATCCGTGGTAACATTTCAGTGGTGGACACTGAGAAATCAGTAAGCTGGACTCATTCCTACTCATCTACTGGATCAAAAGTACAATTACTAAAATACATTAGATTAAGCACTACTGCAAATTTATTTAAAAAAAAAAAAAAAAAAAAACTCATTTGTCAGTGTTTAAAAAAGGGCGAAAACATAAAATGTTTTTTCAAAATCTCGTGCTTAATCAGATCATATATATATATATACCATGATTCATTTCAGTTACCTTCATTTTTTAAGCAAACTCAACTTGATATCTTTCACGATTCACCTTCCATTTGATGGCTCCAGAAGGTAACGTGGCTCTAGTTTGTGCTCTCTTTAACCAGTTTCTCCACTTCTCTCATGAAGCGAAGGCAGAGCTCATCTTGCCACGGCAGGGCGACACACTGCACCGCCACTGGGAGACCCTCTCCTCCGCTCACTGCCTGGAAGGCAGACACAGAAAACACTCCAGGTTGGCAAAACACTCACCAGTCTTCTGCCTCCACCTACTGACCAGCTGTAGAAGTGCACAGAGGCACATCAGCAGGCCACCGCCACACGCACACAAAACAAAACAGGCTAAAGGACAGGATATAAACTACACACACACACAGCATTCATACCACAGGGTACTTTTGGGCAAAGAATTAACTTAGCCGTAGATGTCATTGTGACACCACTGACAAGGACTGGCATCAATAATGATGATCATTAATAATGATAGCAACACCATCTACCGTTTATTACCTTTTTGAAGCATTTGTCCATGGCATCTTGGTAAAAGCCCTTGTACATGTCCAGCTCCTTCTCATCCTCTGCTGTTACAGTGGAAACAGGAACAACGCCAGCAGGAAAGTTGAGTCCGTTGTAAATCATTGTCCAACTGAGAGAATCTGAAGGGACAGGGGAAAAACTTAATTGTGTATTTGTTTTCAATGTCTTGCACATTTACACCGTTACTCAGGGTGGGGTTTCAACCGTCAACCTGAAAACGGGAGAACAACCCATTTTACAACAGAACCACAGCCACCCAGAAAAGGAAAGAGTAAATGTATGCTTAACACTGCATTTTTCTCTTATGGAAATTATTCTGAATTTGCTAAATCAACGGTGGTCCCTCACACGCCTCTTCTCACACCTTGACGGTGTGTTTGTAAACGAAGCAGCCTTACGCAGAATCTTGCTACTTTCATTCCGTTGGAGCGCCGGTCCAGGTGAAGGGCACAGCAGCACATCTATGTTGAGTTTCCTCCAATACGCCACTGTCTCAGCAGTGTATTCCTGATGGGAACACAGACGCAACACATTCACCCTCATGCATTCAGACACATCCAAGCATCATTCGCAG
This sequence comes from Salarias fasciatus, assembly GCF_902148845.1. Lineage (NCBI taxonomy): Eukaryota > Metazoa > Chordata > Actinopteri > Blenniiformes > Blenniidae > Salarias > Salarias fasciatus. The sequence goes on along the minus strand of NC_043766.1, from coordinate 20,190,044 downwards.
ACAACCAATAGTACCTCAAAAAAGACGTGGTTCTTCCACAGATTGTCAACAGATCTGAAATGGAGCAAAGACAGAAGCAATTTAGAAATTATGGGGAAAGATTCTGAAAAGAATATATTACCACCCACAAACAAAATAAGTTTGAAGACTTGTTCTCACCCTACTCCACAGGCTGATTTGATCTTGTCAGAGTAACGGAGGTTCTGTTTGGGGGAAAAAAGCAAACAAATTTTGTGAATGATTGATGCTTATAACAAGAAATTACAGAAGCTCTTCTTTGATCTTTTCAAAATTAGTTTTTTTATGACCAGTGGCTGGGACCCATTTTGATTTAAAGGAAGCAAACATTGGAATACTCTTGAACGATGAGACTTACCATGCAGTTCTGTGAAGAGATATGAAACAGATGAAGATCTAAACATGTACTTCCACCAAGTGACACCAACTACGCATAAAAACCCCTCTGATTTGCATGAATAACCACAAAATTTAATGAGGCTTCTTCCAGAGCTAATACAAGCTCGTCTTCAGCACTTTCCAAATTTGACATAATTGAAAAATTACTAGAATTAGTCAGAGTTTATGCTCACCCCAGGCTTGAGGACAAGAGCCAAGATTTTCCTCAACCACTTAGGAAGCCTCAGAATGAAATACTGCCTTGAATAAATTTCGGCCACAGGTCCTCCTTTCCTAGAAACATTAAAAAAGAAAAGAAAGAAAGACAGAAAAGAAAAGCAATGGATAATTAGTACCACACAACATTCTTTCAGCCTTTTGTTGAGGACGGTTGATACAGAACAGAATGTTCTTGTGACTGTAGTTGTACTTGGATGTGAAACTCTTGTTTTATTGTGTGTAAGCAGGTGATGATAGTTGGGATGTGAAACACACAGCGCCATCCATTTTCTTTCCCTGATTCATCCACCTGCAGGATGATTGGTTGAGGCGGTTTTATCACCAGTGTGACAGAGGAGGGCCAAGCAGAGGAAGAGGAGGAATTCTGGAATTGTTGCCCGTTAGTTCACGTCTCAACTAGTCATATTTCGTAATGTGGAAGTCAGGAAAACTGACATTAATGGGTGAGATGAGTCAACTGTTTTTATTCTTCTCACAATAGACAGCAAACATTTCCCTCCACAGTAAAAGCAGAGTATATATTTGTTTATCTGTGTTGCTCTTTGTATTGGGGGTCATGGGATAATTGGCTGGTAAAATAAATATAACCTTTCTTTGTTGGGCAGGTGTTCCTCCCAGGCAGGCGTAACCATTTTTGACCACTGTAGTGGGTAAATATCTGGATTAATTGGTAATATGAGTGTGAGTTATGAATGAAAGTAAAGGATAACAGTTTTTATTTGGAAAATAGGACGAGGACTTCCATCTGAAACATCAACACGCAGCATATTAATTAAAATCCTGGTGTAGCGTTTCAGGAGCTTAAAGCATTGGCTTGGCCTCTATGAGCGGCATGTTAATCTTTAGCCAAGTTAATCAATTTTGTTAAGCTTATGTGCCAACAAGCTTAAGTGGCTGAGATCATGGCTGGTCCCATCAACCACCTCCCCAGCTCCATTCACCGCCCCCTCCTCTGTCCAGCTGCATCCATCCAGCTGTACGCTGGTCCACATCTGGATGGCACCCACTCATCATGTGCCCATGCCTGAATGCGTTCATCCACACATTAACCCATTTTCATATTTCAAATGTATTTTTATTTATGGCAGTTTCAGTCCAGAGGGCAGCCTCCAGTAATTAAATTGTGTAGAAATTACAAATTATTAATTTAGAAATTAGAATCATTGATTGTTCTTTCAGTGTCATTTTGCCCAAAAAGTGTTTCCTCAATAGCATCATTGGCCATTTTACACTTTGGTGCTATTACCTTCTGCACAATTTTGATCATTAAGCCTATAAATAACTATTAAATATTAAAAAAAAAAAAAATACTGACATTTGATTGATAAGAGTAGCACCTCCATCTGCCATTGTACCCTTGGTCAACTCAGACATAACACGCTCCATATGCAGGGGGCGGTACGGCACCAACTGAAAGCAACAAAAAACACATCATACATAATATGATTCACTTAGCCTTTCATCATGCTGTAATTATATGAAGTAAGCATGTTTTTCAGGTGTAAGCTCTTACAACATGTCCTGCTTTCTCCAACAAAGCTTTAACCTCTCTGATGGCACGGGCCGTGCTTGGAGGCGGTTGAGTGTGGTCATCGTCGATCACGTAGCCGATCCTCAGAGGAGCAGAGCTCTGGTAGATCTAAAAACAAGACATTCATACTTGATTGTTCTTACACGTACATCCTCACACGCAATAAATTATGTTGACAAAACACTTAGTATGCACACGTGAGTGCAATAATTCGGGTTACTGTCACAATCCTGAGTGAGAACAAAAAAGAAAACTGATTAGCTCTGATTGAATGTGGATGGGGAAGGACTTTGTGGACATGACGTCCTCTTTACCAGTGACTGAACAGAAACACACTAATGAAAATTTGTACTCTTAGCAACAACACCCTCAAGATGGCTGTGTGAAGGAGTAAATAAAGGCAAATACAACAACTATCTCAGCGTCAAGCCAAACAAAACACTTGTGTCCCTGTCCAATAGAAAAAGTCCAAGAGCAGAATGAGCACATGAGCACCTCATTTATGCTGTTACAAAACCAAGCACATCTGTGAAAACAAAAGCAAACCTCCACAGCAAACTATGCTGGGACTAGAAAATAGCTGTTCTTCCTTATTGTTGGACACAGACACTCCATCTGATGCCAATAAAAAAAAAAAAAACTTACCTCTTCAAACAACAGGGTAAGAATGAAAAAAAAAGTAAAAACCTAAAAAAACTAGTGCTGTCAATTTTAATCGCGATTAATCCATTGAGGTCTGCCAATTGGGTCAAAGAAAAGAACTAGAGGATAATAGTGTTTTTTCCTGACATTGGGAGTGATTTATGAGGATTAGATTCTTCATTGCGATCAATCTCAACTTTAAAAAAGTTAATTGTTGACAGTTCTCCATGAATTAATCACGATTAATTGCGATCAATGCGATCAAATTGCGATCAATGCGATTAAAACTGACAGCACTAAACAAAACACAATTACCAATGCTGACTACCAAGCTGCAGTTAAAGATATGAAATGAATTTAAATTATAGACAACCAAGTCCAAAGATGAGCTCTCTGACTTGGTCGGAAGAGACATCCTCCGTGTGCTTCCAAAATAAATAACTTGGTTTTGCACATGTATCAAATGAAGCTGCCAAGTGACAATGTCGAGGAAAAAGACTTGCATGAAGCTGACAGTGTTGAGGAAATAAGTATGTGGTTCCCTGCAGCAAAAGACTCAAGAAGAAGTATTTCTCTTGAAATGCCAAAGACTATTTCGCTGTGAAGTGCATTCACTTATATTAAAAATTTTCAGTTACTCTTTTATCAAGTTATTCTGATTTTATTTTCCTTAATTCTTATCTAGTAGTTGTTGCTGTTCATCTAAATCAAATTTGCATTAAACCAATTACACAGTGGATGACCCACCTGCATGTTGAAGGGTAATGGTGGAATGGTGGGGTCCAAGAAAAACATGTGATCACAGAGAAGGGCCTCCATTATTCGAGCCAGACTGTCCACGTCCTTTGCCATAGGTCCAACAGTGGACTTCACTAATATGATTAAAAACGTCCAAAAAGCAAATGTCTTAGTCAAAGGTTTTAACTGTGCTCATCTCATTCCAGTAAGACTTTTTTTTAATCTGTGGAACACATTTAAATCCTCTCACCTGACTTTTGTCCAGGTAAAATGGCAGTGACACCCTGCACACTGATGTGACACAAAAAGAGTAAGATGTGAGGAAGAAAACATACAAGTTCAGAGAAACACAGCGTGAAAACCTTTACCTCAGCCGGCCCATTGTTGGCTTCAAGCCACAAATTCCGCAGAATGCGGCAGGAATTCGAACACTGCCCCCGATATCAGTGCCCACACCAAGCAACGAGCCTCCTGCACCAATGAGAGCCCCCTCCCCACCAGATGAACCTCCAGGGCTCTTGAGGGCATGAGAGGGGTGGGCTGTCTCTCCAAAGATGGGATTACTGCAATCCATACTAGAATTGAGAGAAGCGCACATAAGTAATGAGCATCTCGGTCTGCGGATGAGCATTGAGCAGTAATGACTGGACTGGTACAAAGCTTTGTGCAATGTTCGGCATCACTATCATAATTCATTATTCCAGTATCTTGGTAGATACATTATTTTACCTCAGCAAGGCTTGGGGTACATTGGTTTTCACAAAAGGGATTGCTCCTTGCTTCTTCAAGACTTCAACAAGGACACTGTCTTTTGCTTCAGGTTTTTCCAAATTCATGACGAGTCCGCATGTGTTGTCATAATTCTTCATTTGTAAAATGAAAATATGAACAGGTAAATTAGTTATATGACAGCACAAAACTGAAGAAAACGACAAAAAAACAACAACACACTGTTCGAGGTTAAACATGACTGAGCATTTCTCCCAAACAAAGCCAAACAGCACTTTTCTCCCCTCATGAGTAAACAGTAGCAGAGCACAAAGAACACAAAGTTGTTAAAATGTGTCAGAGGCACCTTCAAGCCAAACAAGTTAAATGTGGCATTAGGAAGATGTGGCATTACGTGATTAAAAATGGGGCGGAAACAGATGGCAGAATTGAAAATGAGTTGACCACATAACCGAATAAAGACAAACCAAGATACCTTGTGTCCAACATTGTCTTTAATGCTAACTGGCACTCCATATAGGAGACCCTCTTTGTTGGATCCCATGGTTTTCACCTGGTCAAAACTCTCCAGCAAAACCTCCGTGCAGCAGTTCAGTTTTGATTGCAAAGCTAAAGCCTGTTAAAAAACAAAAACAAAACAGGCTCAAAGTTACACCATCATTCTAGAAAATCTAGCTGCAATGTTGAATCAATACATGAATTTACCGTGAGAGAAAATTCAATATGAAAGACTATCAATGATTTGTCTTTTTAAAATAATATGCATAAACAATATTTCAACAAAAAAAGCAGATAGTAATTTATTGGTTTCAAAATAATTACATTGAAATGAACCATCATGAGTCTTATAAATGTGTACATATCGACAGTAAAATAAGATTGATCACTTCTTCCCCAGTGATGTAACTAGAGTATTATATACAAACAAATGGTATTGATGTATGAGGTGAACACTGAACCTTATCCATATAGGAGAAAAACACTTCCTCAGGGCTGACCGAGCCCTGCTGCAGTTTCTCTTGAAGTTCCGACAAGGGCATCGCCAAGATGGAAGCCATTTCAGTTGTTGGATGCTAAAAGACAAAGAACACAAACCCTTACAGGCTCATTATGACAATTTAAAAAAAAAAGGGGGGGGGGGGGCGGACTTATCCTCACTTCATTTTTCTGTCCCAATCCTAACTGGGGATATTCATTAACTTTTTCATTTATTTGAGATGTTGCTTTTTGTACCTTGTCCTGTTGTATACTTGTGTTTATGGGGCCGGCGATTTGTTTTGTTTTATTACCAGTTATATTTCTGGGCGTACCTTCGACCAACACAATCTCTTGAACATCTGCATGACTTCAAACAGCTGCCTGATCAAACTGTCAATACACTGACAAAGGTTACAGGTTAGTCTAGGTTCAATTCAATAGTGTCTCTCTGTCTGCTGACTCCTGTTAAACTGTGAAGTAGGGAGACGACTTCAGTTGTTTTTTATTTCCTTTACATTATGGTGTTAGCGGCAACACTCCGTCACCAGGTAACTGGGAAACCAGTTCAAACAAAACATCTGCTGCGGGAGTCAGTTCGATGGGAGCGAGTTGAAACTACGCGACCCTTTGGGGTGAGAAACAGGTTAAACTTGACTGGAAGTCAAACTTATTAGCACCGAAAATAAACAGTGGCATTGAAAATCAAATTCATTCTTAGCAAAAAGTCAGAAAGACAAAGTCAAAGTAAAAAAAAATAAAATAAAATAGCATAATAAAGAAGACCCCTCGTTCGGTGGCCATAGAGAACAAGACTTATCACGTGGGGCGGTGGGCTGTAAGCCAACACCTCTGGGTTATTTTTGGAGCCTCGCTTGTTCCGAAGCCGGCCTCTCACCTCTCCCTTAAACTGATGCACCCTCTCCGCGGCTTGTTTGAAGCCCTCCTCCCTCTTGCTGCGGGCTCTCTGGATCTTCTGTTCCTGTGCTCGGGTGCTGCTCTTCGCCTTCACCAGCAGCGCCACGGCGCCCAGGCAGCACGCCGCCCCCGTCAGCAGAGCCGTGCTCGTCACGTCCATGTTCACTGCTGAGGATGTCTTCCTCTCTCCACACATGAGGCATCTATATGATTGCAGGAGTTTGAACAAATGGTTTCAACCTGCACCACGTGCTTTGGTGGGCGTGGAGACAGTCAGGATACACTGCATCCAGGAGGGACAGCCCATTGTCAAGCGCGCGCGCGCTTATATATTTGTCAGTGTGGACCGACTGGTTCCGCCGGACTGATCGGTTTGACTGACTGATCAGTTCCGATTACCCAGCTGGGAGGGCTGTGTAGCAGAGAGCGCTCAGTGCCTTTATAAGCCACACAAGAAAGATGAAAACGTTTATGACATCTCTGACTGTTTAGTATGTCACTTCCATATTATGTCACTTTCAATCAATTATACATGTTCGATTCTATCAGTTATGCACAATTCCATGTTAGATGGGTGGCACAACCTGAGCGCCCATAAGTATAAAAGTTAAAGCAATCAGAATTGAGTCATCCATCACCATGAAACCTCAAGCAGAAAGTACATGACTTAGACTCAAAAATATACAATTTACCACTCTGGATGTTGTAACATCTTCTGTTATCAGATATGAGGATTAATCCATGGCTCGTTTCAGACAATAAAAATATACATTTTAACAGACTCAGATTATGTATCAGTCAAAGTAACTATCAAGTAATTGTTGGTTGCAACTGTTATTTATTGTATCTGTAAGCCAGGGGTCTGGCCCTGCAGCCCTGCACGTTTTACAGATTTCTCCCTGTTTCAACACAATTCAATTCAATTCAGGTTTATTTATGAAGTGCCAATTACAACATGGTGTTTCCAGACACTTTTACAGAGAAACCCAACAGATCCACATGAGCAAGCATAAGCGACGGTGGAAAGGAAAAACTCTCTTTTAACAGGAAGAAACCTTTGCAGAACCAGGCTCAGAGGTGGCGGCTTTCTGCTATTCCGGTTGGGGAGAGGGGACAGAAAGAGGAGGAGATAGGACAGACAGTTTCTTGTATCTACATACAAATCATATATAAACACAGGATACATAGGTTACAAGAGGAACAATCACCAATGGCATGTAGAAATACAATGAAATTACAGTAGTACAATGAAATTACATTGAAACGAGAGAAGGAGCAGAACTGGGAGCCGGTTCCACATGGTAGGAGCCCGGGGTTAAGTCAACACTTACACCCACTGGGTCGAGTTACCTCCATTAATCAGTGGAGCAGCTGTTTTGTTTGATGCTCAATTAGAATTGCACCCATTGAATCCCAGCTGTCTCAATGGATCAGCCTGAATCTCATGAAGGTTCCATCACAGGTTCAGCAGAAAGTCTGAGGAGCCTCATTGCTGTTCAATGTGTTAAAGACATGTTGAAGCAGGACGTCATGGAAAGCATGCAGGGCTGTGGCCATCCTGGAATGAAGTTTGAGACTCCTGCTCTAAGCCAATAAAAGTTACATCTATGAAGCAATTGAAAGAAAAGGTTTTCAACATCCGTGGCATAGATGTTGGCAACATATTTCTGTAAGTTGTGGAAATAAATAAGAATAAGAATAAATATTTCCTCTGAATGCATAATTGTGTCCTCATAAGATGTTTCTTTTCTTTCTTTCTTTGTTTTTTTAACTTAATAAAATAATTCCTTTTTCTCATTTGTTAACGCATTGTCATTTGCATTTGCTGTATGTGTTGCCTATTTGTGCATAAATCAACTGGGCGTAGGACAATGCTTTCTTATGCAATACTTTTGTTGGCTGTCCAAATATTTGCCAACCCTAAGGAAGAATATTGAGACAACAGACATTCCTCCCACTAATAATGGTGAATGATCTCGGCACTGTTTGTCAGGGGTTTACTTCACATGAGAATTCAGTGACTTAAGGCTGCATGATTGTCCAGTGTAAGGATTTCTTAATATTTAAAGGGTTTTTTTGGGGCGGGGCGTTGTTTTATCCATAACAGCCTCTGGTTACTTGCAGATCATGTGCTGCAGAGACACACCCACCCAAAGCCCATACTGGTGTTTGAAGTGTCTGACATGGAGAAACAAATATGAAGAATCCAAACACATCATCCAGGCCTAAAGCAATTCTGTTCCCACAGCAAAAGCCTGGAAGGAAGGCTGTCAGAAAACTGCTGACTCAGTAATGGCATGAGGTTGTAAAATATCAATTCAATGGACAATATCAATGGACAGCACCCAGATTGTTCCAATTTCACTTTGTTATAACACAGATAATTCACGCGGGGCTTCCTCAGTGCTCATCTTTTTATATGTTCCGTTGAGTTCTGTTGAAGCTCAGTTTCGAGCCCGTTTACTGTTTGAATATTAATTCCTCGATGTGACGGCACGAGTTGTTTTGAGTTCCATAAATTCATGTTTCTGCAGTTCTGTAATGTGTGACCATTATTATTAACATCATTATTCCAGATAAAACTGTACAGGGAAACAGACTTATTAACAAGTACAATAACAAACTTCAAAGTGCTCAGTGACAAGATTTTATTTTTATTATGCCAAAAGGATTGCATCAGTCCCTACAAACTCTTTCTCCGTCCAGTTTCCTTCTCATAGTCCACACGCCTTCATCTTCAAAGAATGGACAGGTCACGTTCCAAAAGACCTGGCTGTTTAGGAGGGGGCGCTTTTATGCTCAATCGGTTATCCATTACATTCCCTGCCCTGGGGCAGGTTAACCATTCAGAAGTTACCAAGGTGTTTAACCTCACTGAAGCAGTTAACCAGCATCATAGAATGGAAAATCCAATTTATCTCCATAACAGGAAATCCCTATTCATAGCATAGGCATCTGGTCCTGCACAGTTCAACACATGTGATAGGAACAACTGGCTTATTATCAGGTTTTCTGCAGCACTTCATCTTGACACATTACATTCAGGCATGTTGGAGCAGGGAAACATTGATAACCTGTAGAAATGTCACCCTGCAGCACCGGAAGCCTACACTGTGAAGTGTGGAAAATCCAGGGTTAACCCTGAAGTTTCCTTTATAAGAGAAACTTCCACCTTGCAGCATAAGCCTCAGGATTCCCCATCTGTGAGAAACTTATGTTGTGATGGAGGCTTAAAAAAAAAAAAGAAAGAAGTTGCAACAATGCAGCACAAACGATCTACACATCCAAACTCAGGAGAATTTGTTTCACAGGGTATGCTGCTATAATGACAGTTAACAGTATTCACCTGACTGATGAAACAAATAAAGCAGATTCTTGCAAAGGGCAGATCTATAGGACTAAAGGTAAAACAAGAGAAAATATTAATACACACTTGACCCACCACACAAATACACACCATGTAAGAAAAGGCCGAAAGATTCAATGCTTTAAATGCACTGTGTTCTGTCTTCAGGCATACCCTGATTCCTCAAGTAACAACCTTCTTTAATCCATAACGCGCTCTTCAATCTATATTTGGACTTTGAATAGAAGTGATGAATATTTAAAAGAAATACTTCAAAAAAGATTTTCAACTTCATTGGAGTTTTCACAAACGGGAACATTAAATCGCTGAACAACATCCTAATGCATTTAGTTGCAGTACTTTGACATGGTTAGGAGACCTTTATATTCCATTGAGGCTTACCTTATTTCTAACACTCTCCACATTCAAATGTTATCATAGCATGTCTCAAAGATTATCAGTGTCTCTTCTTTCTCTACTACCTGGCAATGTTGTTATTCATACTATCTGACTGAAAAAGCAAGTTAAATCTGTTCATTTCTGGGAATGAAAAGCATCCACCCTTTAAATATGTACAATCTACAATATTCCTTATAGCAGATATAATAGAAAGAAAACTGTGACCAAGTTTTCAAGCCATCGACTTTAATCAGATGACGACTCATAATACATTGTTCAATACATGAGCAGATACAGCATGGCATTTAAGTTAACACATACAGCAGATCCACATATGGATACATTTATTACGACATTCTCCTCGTAATACGTCATTTGAAGAATGTCAGCACCCAGCGCAGGGACTTCATTTCACAGAATGGAAAAGTTTGTGTGCCACCTAAAGAAAGCACAAGTTAGAAGGTTCAGTCAAAAAAAAGACGAAGAAAAAAGCAAACATCTGTGTCAATTTGAAGCAGCAATGAACTGTTCATGTAGCTTAAGTTGAACCCTGCAATGGCAACCAACTAATTTTGAGATGTATTAGATCGTTTTAACAATTTTCAGCATTTTGGCTCTGTACGTCAGGGTTAGAACTGAGCATATGCTTACTTTTGGGACCTAAAAAGATGGGAGGCCACATACAAAGGTGCATTTTATTTCCAACACTCTTCATCTACTTTGAATGTAAGTACAATCCAATTACACCTAAAAGCCTATATCTGAATATTGGATCTAACTTTAACTTCTTTTAGCTCTATATCACAAAATTGTCAAACAACAACAAAGATGAATGATTCTCACTCAAGCTAATACTCTACAGAACTGCACAATAATTGAAAGTGTAGTTGTTTATTTTCTACAGTAGCTAAAACAAAAGTGCAAACCCTGTGATCACTATATGATAATATTAACTGTTGGAAATAATGGTGCTTGTGAATCTTTACTTCACCGACATGCTTATTTACCAGATTGTTGCAACTAGCCAGACTTACACAGTGGTCCCGAGCATGCAGGAAGTCAAACAACTCCTCGGTGCAATCCTCCTCAGTTGCGGACCGAGAGCCAACTCTGGTCTCACATTGCTCCAGACGCTCCCGGGTGTGCATGCAGTGCTCCGCCTCTTCACATTTCTGCCGCATGGTTTCAAGAGGATCCTAGAATAAGAATCAGAAATAAAGCATTCAGATCAATTCAAGCAGGTTCAGGACATTAGTGCACTGGTGACTAAGAAAAAAAGACCATATTCCCCTCAATCCCATGTTGATGTAGTGCATCTGTAAAAAGACTAAATTTCTGCTTCTAAAAAACATGTTTATGAATGAGATTTTAGACTACCTTTATGGCACAAAAGCAGAAAAACAAAATACACACAGACATTAGTGGTACTTGTATGAGAAATGTGTTTACTAGTATTTCACTGTAGAACCTATGAGCATATGAAGAGTAAGTCAAAGGCACAGCATTTGAGACTTCAGTGTTACTAATGTGCTGTGGACAGGGGGACAGAACATAAACAAATATGTAATCTCGTTACAGGTATATCTGACAAAAACACGGATTAATGAGTGGGATTGCTTTTGAAAATCAGACGGTATATACCAGAATTACAACATGCATACGCGCCACATACAGACAATGTGACACTTTACGACACTTTACAGCACTTTACGGCACACACCGCAACGCCACCATCTATAAACAACAGGCGCTGTAGATATATGAATGATACACGTCGCATTGACCGCTATCTCAGACCAGCCTCCAGCTCTGCTGTTATATGTTTAACCGTAAATGAAACAACCCGCGTTGCCATGAATTTTACCACCTGCTGCTGAAGTCATGGCTGCTCCCAGGGAGAGAAACTCTGCACGCGCGTGTGCGTGTGTTGGAATCGAGTCGCGGGCCTGCCTGGACGGTTCGTCAGGCCGCCAGTTGATGATCGCTGTAGTATTATATTATTAGCGTTAGCATGTTAGCGCTTTTGACCGGCACTGTTTTATGTCAAAATTAACACATGGCTTCCTCTACGTCACTGGGCTCTCCCTTAGTTGGGCTGAAAACTGAAATGCATCCACAGCAGTGCCCTGGTACGTGCCTTCGGAACCAGGACCTCCTCACTCTCCATGTTATTAGCGTAGCCTCGCTAACCATCCAGCCGAGACGAGAGGGAAACAGCAGGGTGAGTGAGGCTGTGACGCTGCATGCAGCTGCTGGCGCTCCACCATGACGTCAGATTCTGAGTTTTATGCAATTTTGTGGATAAAATAAATAATTCACGGGTATCGCGAATATGAAAAATGTTCGCAATTATGCAAAAAAATCGCGATTGACGATTATTGTAATAATTGTGACAGCCCTAATCACAGGCAAAAAAACAAACAAAATGTTGCACGGGTTGCCCAACCCATGCTAATTGTCCATCCAGCTGTGTGCTACCTTGTCATGGTCTAACGTCTTTTCTATGCTTGTGCTGGGTAAGCGCCACAGCGCAGGTACAACAGACATGGTCATCTACAGAAAAAAAAACAAAGGTTGGCTTTGTTAGAAAAGGGATGGCAAGTATCAGGCTGACAGGGGGGTGAAGGCACCCACAGTTCTCCTTGTCAGTCCACAATGACACAAAGTACCTCTGTGCAGTCCATAAAGGTCATCGACAAAAAGTTGAAAAAGACTAAGAAATTAACAATAATAATATTTTACACAGAATATACATTCAATGATATGATCACCTCTTATCCATGAAGTAAGTTCCTTCATTTTTTCCCCTTATTGGTGGCTTTTTTCCCCCCAGAATTTCATCTCAGGGAAAATGTTAATCTTTCCATGTTGTGAATTTCGTCAACTATTTGTATCCATTCTGAAACTGTTGGACATCCATTTCCTGGTTATTACCTTGTTGCTACTTGCCAAAAACAGCTGTAATAGTTGTTTTTTTTTTAATTTATTTCAGCAGGTATGTTTCCTAAATGTGTAACATTGAAACTGAGATCAAACTATAAGCTGATTATTGATTTGATTGTTGCTATAACATCTTCCCAATAATAATAATTAAATTATGGGACGTTCCCACAATATCAGAAAAAGACCATGATCATGCTCTCTCCAACAACATCCTTGAACTGGGTTACTGGTCTGCAAACTTTAGATTGTGGGAGTCACAAAGAATGTTAGTGTTCTTCCAGCTGAATTCCCTCTACACAGCAGACCACTGAGCTGGAGGCAGTGAATATTGCCCTACAAATATTGAGCCAATCATCTTCAGTTAATTGTATGTTCACTCATTTTCCCACCTTGATTTAATATACAGTGTGGCGAGACCTGTGCCCTTCTTCAAAGCTGAATAAATCCTGGAGATCAGTTTTCTGCTTGAATTTCCTTTATAAGCATATATCTCTATCAGGTCCATTCCTTTAAAATCACTCATTTGAAAATATCTGAATAAATCCTGATTCTCCATATTGTGCTTAAAAGTCACATATTTTGTTGTTTTGGTTTTCAAACGGAGACAGCAACATTATTTTATCAAAGTACACCTTATCTCTGACTTGTCGTAATGAGTTTAGCTTTTGTACATGTTTAATACAGCAATTAATTCAGAAACACTCATCTTAAAATAAAAATGTTTCCTGTACACCAATGATAAATAGTACTAGACATTTAGATAAATATAACTGTGAAACACACTTCAACAACTTTTGATCACAGGTGACCTGAAATAGAAGAAAAATCACTGGTGCTGAACACTGAAGTTGCTCCAAATAACGAACATTAATTGCTTATCATGTATTATTTGATTTACGAACTGTATCGTTTAAAGCCGACACTATTTGATAAACATTTTGCAACAGACTACAGTGTTGATGTGCAGAGACCAAAACTGATTAAAACAGAAAGCAACAAAGAAGATTAAACAAGGAACAACTGTGCAAGGTTATTTAATGTTCATGCTTGCATGCTTCATTACTGCAAGCCTTGCCTCCAGCTAAGCTACCCAGCTAATACTTGACAAGCACATGAGTGTAAACAGCAACTTGTACAATTTGTCCATCAGGCTTAAAAATTATAAATATCATGTTTGTATTTTATTATTTCCATTTGTATTGGTTGTTCATTACTTAGCTTTAAAGTCTTCTCAGATTCCAAAAATATCCTTCATTCTGACACATGTGTGATAGTTTCTGATGTGTTTCTACAGAACCCAACCCATCAATGAATAAATTGAGCCTCCATTGGACACTATAGATAGAAAACTGATTTCATGTTGTTTTTCCAACATGTGCATCGCAAGAAAGGCAATAATTTATAATTGTATGATTAATTAAATCTGTGGATAAAAAAATTCCAACGCGATGCAAACAGCAAAGGGTGCAAGAGAGCTTCCACTGAGCGGAGTGCGTGTGTGCATGTGTGTGTGTGTGTGTGTGTGTGTGTGTGTGTGTGTGTGTGTGTGTGTGTGTGTGTGTGTGTGTGTGGGTGTGTGCCAGGGTTTCCACTATAAAAAAAAATGGCACTGGGCAACATGACCGGCAGGTTTTCAATTTACCGGACAAGCATTTGATTTCCTGGTCAAATATTATCTGAATTTATTGAGCTTAAATGCTGCAAAGTATACCCCCGCAGCTTCCACGAGGCTGGGGGGGGTGGGGGGGTGGGGGGGGGGGGGGGGGGGGGCAGTGTGGCAAGGTTATGTGGCTGGCTATGTGACCACTGGAGTGTTCTTCCCTACATGCTGATGCGAGAGAGGGGGGGTGGGGGTGTTATACTTTTCAACAGGCCCCACCTTCGCCTGTCAAATTTTGTGCGGACTAAATTTCAATAGAGTGGTAAAGGAATTTATTCAAAGATATGCCCAAAGATCAGGACATAAATATAAAGTCTACTCACCTACAAAGCAAGCCCATTAAAAAATAAAAAAAAAAATCTATTCCTGTTATTAATTGGGGGTGTATTTTAGTCTTTGTCGCTCTACGTGACAAAGCGATTTAAAAACAAAAATAATTTGGCTCTAGAAACATTTGTTCTATCTTCAAAGTAAAGTTGTGTAACAACCTGAGTAGATTGTTTACAAAAACTGATTCTAAAAACCCTGCACTGTGCGTCAGTGAGTGATGAGGAGTCAAACAGCGGAGTCCCGGACAGCTCCCGAATAATGACAGTCAGGATCCCACCTTGACAGCGACGATGACATTTGGGCTCTATAGGGCTCTAACCCTTTCTCCTCTGAACTGTTTTGTTTAGTAAAGAAGTCTTTAAGTTTCGCCTGTTTCCACGTGTCTCCCGCTGTATTGTTGTTGTACTGCGCGCTTTGTCGTAGTAATGAAATATGTGCTACAAGTATAGTTCCGCCTGAAAAAAAACTTTTGTTCCACATAGACCATGCCTATTCATAAAAGATAAGATTCTGGGTTTTGTTGTTGCTGCTTTTTATTAAAATGATGTGGAAATTACCTTTTTTAATTCAAACTTTGCTCAGAGGGAATATTTTTCACTGGACATTTTTTCCGGTGGTGTTAAAATATGTCGGACTTTGGCAGATTTTATCGATCAAAGTCCGGTAATTACCGGATAACGGAAACCCAGCCTCCAACACACAGCAGCACGGTGAGCAGCACGGTGAGCAGCACGGTGAGCAGCACGGTGAGCAGCACGGTGAGCAGCACGGTGAGCCCCTCCCCCCCAGAAACTCAGAAACAAAGAAATGCATGACATTGAACTCACAATGCAAGTACTGCATTTACTGATAATAATTACTAATAATTTGCAATGAGAGAGCAAAGAGACAACTTGGATCAGTAAACTTGCTTCAGGGAGGTAGGTTTTAGGAACAGATCCACCAAATACTGATTAACAATATAAATGATATAAAATCAAACTAACCATCCATCAATGTTCTACCTTCTGTGACCTTTTCAGGGTTGTAGGGGCTGGAGCCAATCCCAGCTTCATGTGGGTAAGGCCAAGGTACACCCTGGACAGTTCACTAGTCTGTCACAGGGTAAACACGAACCAACCAGCACTATTTAATGGCTGCTGCTCAGGGCGAACTTTATGCCATCCATTGCTGTCTGGTTTCTAAATGCACTGTAAATTAACACTCAGAATATTGGCTGAAAATGAAGAATGATGGGCAGACATTTTTATGCCAGGTGGAAAAGGGGCCAGAGGTTTGAGGCAGTTCTGGAACTTATTAAACGCGGAAAAGTTTCCCAGCATGAGGAAATATGCCACCTTCTGCACAGAATTATTTAGCTCCACTTATTTACATGAGGCAGCCTTTTACCACACAAAGATTATCAAGTACAAATGCCGTTCTGGCCTGACTGATGATCATTTGGAGGTGTGCTTGAGACTGGCTGACAGTAGCTACCATCCGGACGATGCCGTGTGATCCCATTCAGTCCAAGTCATCAGAATAAGGTAATGGCAAAAAATGGTTAGCTGATTTTCCTATTTTTCCTGCTATTTTAGACGGAGATATCACTAAATTAAATTTTTTTCCCCAATTTACCATATTGTTAATAAAAATTTCCAGAATCCATGACTTAAGCCAGATCACTCCACTTGTTCCTGGCTCCATTCCAGACGTTTCCTGAAAATTTCAACATAACCTGTCCATAACCTTTGGAGTTTTGGACAGAGGAACAGATAAACCCCACTGAAAATATAACCTACAATATCATGAAAATGTTAAACATTTTTTTCTCACTCACTTCAGAAAATAAATCCTACATGTGACATAGGCTCGTGACAAAGTGAAATATTTCAAGCCTTTAGTTCTTGAAATGTTGATAATGATGGCTTACAGGCAATGAAAACCCAAAATTCAGTGTCTCAGAAAATTAGAATATTACATAAGATCAATAAAACAAGGTATTTTAGTATGTGAAGTATGTTCACATCTATGCACTCAATACTTGGTTGGGTCTCCTTTTGCATGAATTACTGCATCAATGTGGCATGGCATGGAGGCAATCGCCCTGTGGCACTGCTCAGGTGAATTGGAAGCCCAGGTTACTTTTACAGCAGCCTTCAGGTCATCTGCACGGTAGGAAAAGGTATACCAGCAAAAGGGATGACCGTAGCCTTGAGAGGATTGTCAAGCAAAATCCATTCAAGAATTTGAGGGGAGCTTCACAGGGAGTGGACTGAGGCTGGAGTCAGCACATCAAGAGCCACAACATAAAGACTAATTCTAGACATGGGATACGATTGTCATATTCCTTGTGTCAAGCCACTCTTGAAGCATCTTACCTGGGCTGTGAAGAAAGAGAACTGAACTGTTGCTCAGTGGTCCAAAATCCTTTTTTTCAGATAAAAGTAAATTATATCATTTGGAAATCAAGGTCCCAAAGTCTGGAGAAAAAAACTGGAGAGGCTCAGAAGGCTTCAAGTCCAGTGTGAAGTTTCTGCAGTCTGTGATAATTTGGGCAGCCACATCATCTGCTGCTGTTGGTTCACCGTGTTTTCCGAAGTCCACGGTCAGCACAGCCTGGACCTTTTAGAGCACTGCATGCCAATCCATCTGCTGCCAAACTTTACGGAGATGCTCATTTCATTTTCCAGCAGGACTTGGTACCTGCCCACACTGCCAAAGGTTCTGAAAGCTGGTTCAATGAGCATGGTGTTACTGTGCTTGATTGGTCAGCAAACTGGCCTGACCTGACCTGAACCCCATACAGTCGATACGGTATTGTTAAGAGGAAGGTGTGAGACACCAGACCTAACAATGCAAATGACTTGAAGGCTGCTATAAAAGCAACCTGGTCTGACCGCCTCTATGCCACACTACACTGATGAAGTAATTCATTAAAAAGGTGGCCTAGCCACGAAATGACCATTCTTTTCGGAAGTATTACATTTTTGTTTAAAATATCCTTTGTTATTGCTCTCACAAAATATTCAATTTTTTCGGAGACACTGGATTTTGGGCTTTCGTTATCAGTAAGCCATCGTCATCAAAATAAATGTTGAAATATTTCATTATATGTGTCATCAGCCTATATCCTATATGGGTTTCACTTTTCGAAATGGTTAACAAAAAATATTTAACGTTTTCATGATATTTACATTTTTTTGAGACACACCTATACCTGAAGTAATAGGCTGAATACAGCAGTTGCTCAAGAAAACAAACATAAGTCAACAATATGCGACAGAATCTTAATGTGACATGACTTTTAGGACCCACTTTCTTTATACTGTGACCAGAACATACGCTCTTGAGAACAAACCAACCTGTACAACTGAAATCTTTGAGTTGAAAGCAACGTTAGAACTTTCGTTTATAAGTTTAACTGAGTTAAAATGTAATATGGTTCTCCAACATTGTCACCCGGTAAAAGAACGGCCAAAGTCAACTCCATCTACAATCAAGTGTGACAAGAACACTGATAAGGTTTTATAACACTGTGATGGAACACCGTGATCTGCTGGTATAAACACGAAAAGCAATCTGTAAAGACCGGTTCAAAGCCTATCCTTAGTTGCTCTTGAGCAGGTATTTCAGCTTAAAGTTCTGGGGGTCTTGAGGGCCAAGCCCATGTTATCTTTTAATCTGTACTGCTCATTTAAAATTAAAATGCATCTTTAAAGGTCTAATACACGATTTTCTCGAAAAGACGAAGCCCCACGTCTGTTACTCACTTTTTGAACAACGCGCATGCGCCAGACCATCCGCCCGGCTCTCCTGCTTCTCCCAGGAAACGCGGAAGTGTACGAGCGCATCTCCTCTTCTCCGGCGTGCACGGCTCTGTTTACAGTTTCTGCGATCCGCCTCGCTCATAAATAAAGCTTTTTTTCCGAAACAGTTACAGTTTCATTATGTCAGACTCGCCATCGGTAAGTACTAGCTCAGAAGCTCACCGGCTACATAAACACTCTGAATGCGCATGCGCAAAAGGGAGAAGCTGATTGGGCGCAAGCACGTAGAACCGCCTTACGAAAGCAGCTCGTCAGAATGATTGACAAACAGACCCACCAATTATTTAGGTGATCCACCCGGAAATCAAAATGTTGTATTACACCTTTAAATTAAAGGCAAAATGAGTATTAGATTTACTGTAAAAATAATTGAAAAAGTTCCCAACTGTCACCTGGTATGGAATCAACATTCCCTGTAAACAATTAGTCTTCTCCAACAATGCCTTGGTTAATTTTTTTCTTCTTTCAAACCGAGAGGTAAGGAGAGGAACAACTTCAGTAGGATGTGTAGCCCATCACCACTTCCTGGTTTCAAAGCCAACTGCATCTGAGTTCCCATGGTTCCCAAATAATTCAGTGCTTTAGGCAGCCACATGTGCACCCGCAATTTGCAAATGCAAATTTGGAAATTCACCAGCAAAAAAAACTTGCACGGGCTGCCCAACCCATAGCTGTGTCCTACCTTGTAATGGGCTTAATTATTATCTATGCGTGTGCTAACCAAGCACTATTAGCGCAGTGATTTCCTGAGTGGCTCAGCCAGTTTGAGCCACAGTGGCACCTCAGCAATCAAAACGGGCAGTCATCAGTTGCATTCTGCGAGTAAATGAACGCATATGGTCGCCCATAACTTTTCCCCTTGGCCACTATCATGCACGGTGCACGCGATCCTAGCAATGAGCAACGCGTCGCCCGTGCACGCCACACTGGAAGAGCATGAGACGCAGGCTGTGCTCCGTGCCCTGCAGATTTGACGACCCAAAATCAAGAAAACTCCCCCAAACCAGAAACCTGCATGGCACTCTCTGAGGGGGAGGAGAAGGAGGAAGAATGCTATTTATCTAATTCTATGTAATCACTCTGAAAGTGCCAAGTATCAAACCGCTATCATACGATTCATCAACGATTTCTGCTTCTGCTCAGTGATATTAGTGAGTAGTGTGTGTTTATGTTGACAGACGGGGGCGTCACTAAGTTTGTCGAGAGATGCAAAGGATGTCAGCAAATGCAACACACGAGGGGACTGTGTTCCGCTGCATTGTTTACTTTCGTTGTGCTTCGTCGCGCTGATGATATCATCAATGTGGGACACCATCAGTGCAGGAAAACGCAGCGACACGGCTCACCAGCAGGCGGTTAGACCCGGGTCTGCAGGCAGTGGGAAAGGAGTCTAGAAGCCGATTGTTAGCGGGTCAAAAACACGGTTCGACCCGCAAGTTACTGTGGGAAAGGGGAGGATCTGGCCCAAACTGAGGTCCGTCCTGATCAATGTTTCTTGGCTCCTCCATGCTGTCCTGGTCAGCAGCAGGATAATCTTCAGCGACAGACTCAAAGTATTTTATATTCTATTGTTATTCTTCAAAATCACAGGAAACTGCTGCAGTCCGTGCCTTTACATGGGACTTTTTAATTCCTGTTGAAGTCCAAATAAAGCCTAATTCCACTCTAAAATGACCATGTAAATGCCTGAAAACTTTGTTCGGAATTAAGTTTAAATCCAAATAAACTAGACGGTTTATTTGCTTTCGGGAGCAAAATTTGATGTAAATTATTTGTGACTATTCCATTTGTTCTGTGCATGTTTGTCCATCACGATGACCCAATATTCCAAGATGGTGTCCCACATCCCGTGGTTTGACTCGTATGGAGACAATCTACTTAAAGGGAGTTTTAAAAGACATGGATATCATAGAAAGAGCGGATGGACCGGCGAATAAAACGCAGACATTTTCAAAGCTGTTGCATCAAAGTTGATCAAGAAGAAATAAGAGAAAAAATGCCAAAACACTTTGTTTACTTCCGGGAGACTTAAATATGTCACGGCCGCTCCCTGTCCAAACAGTACACTTCGCGGCCTCCGGCATTGGAAAGGATTTAATTGCTTTTTTTTCTCCATGTAAACACCAAGCTCATTAATGTAATTCTGAATTACTTAGTTTGGAATATAGCAATTTCGATTTAAAAACACTGATGTAATCACACTGATTATTCATCCCCAGAACAAAACAGATCCTAAGGTGAAAGTATAGATAAATCATGACCTCTTTACCTATTTCAAGTAAAACTCAACTTTAGATCATGAGCGAAGTGCTAATGGCAGGACCAGTAAAAATCTGATAGTTTATCTACTGTTTGTTCAGTTTTGAACAATCTTTAGCTCATAAAAAAAAGATTGCTTTTCACTCACTTAAACCCCAAAAGTTCTCCAAGTGAAATCCTACATGCCTGTGATCACGTCTGTAAGTCAGCACTATTACATTCTGAATGGAGTGACATGTTGTTCAAGAGTTGTGATGTGGTCATCATGTGACGATTCCTGCTTTTCTGTACACAAACTTGATGCTCCGCCCCTTTGTTGTGACAGCTGGATGACGGAGGAGGAAAGTGTTCAAGAATAGAAATGAGCTGAAACTTTGCTGCTTCTAAAAAGCCTAATGAGGTTCCCATTGATCCTCACTGATCACCTGCACCCCAATGCTTCTCTCCACCCACTCATCAAATACTGGTTATAGTCCTTTTCTTCTGTAATATCACGTCTAGATAATATACATATTGTTATAATTCATTAACAGGTGGTGAGGATTTTCTGTTTTTTCTGTCCAGTTAATTAGTTGCATTTGTTACATTTTAATAGTTTTAAGTACATTTCTGTATTCATTTTAAAGGTTAATATCACCAGACCTTTATTTTTTTATTTCTTATTTACGTGAATATTAAAAAACTATTTTTAGGAGGTTTTTTCTTCATGTTTTCAAAAGCCTGTTATGAGACTATCTCCCTGTAGTTTTTACATTATACAATAAACAACATGTAAACAGGATCAGTGAAGATACAGCCATAATGTTGTCTAAGTATCTACACAGTAAATCAAGAAATAGTAAAGTAATCTCATTACTATTTAGAGCAGTAATGAGTAACTAGTAGCTAATTTGTTTCAGAGTAGCTACCCCAAAACTGATAGTAGATGATCACCCTCTCAACTTTGTAGAGTGATATCTATTTCATCCTAGAGCTCGAGACCTGTACCAGAGTTCTTCTTCGCTGTTCTAAGGGTGAAGATGGTGTTTGTGGGAACTGCTGCAGTTACTCACCTAATTTGAGGGTCATCGCTGTGAGTGCTTCTAGTAACCACGTCAGCTTTAACCCTCCACACCTGTTACAGCAGTTCCTTCAACCCCTGGTACTTCTTGACCCTTTTGAGTTCTCAGCTGGTACTGACTTTCCTCTTCTGCTTAATGTGTGTATGTGTGTGTATCAGAATACCGTCATGTAAATCACAAGTATTTGGACACTGACTTGTTACTTATCGTGCTATTAATACTGTCTGAAAGTGTACATACCACCATTTCTTCCTCTTCCTCCTCCTCCTCCTCTTCTTCCTCCTCCTGTACCAGTGAGAAATCAAATCACGCCAAATCAATGCTATCATTCAAAAATCACTTTTGACAAATGTAGCATTAGTGCACCACAACTTTAAGCATGCTAGTATTTTCTAACGGTTAACGCTGAAATCAGGGGTCCTGATTAGTTGAGCTGCAGGCTAATGCTAAGGTTAGCATGCTAGCTACAGATGTAGCTAAGGTAAATACAGTGAGCTGCTGTGAATCAGAAACAGTTACTGACATCCTCCGGCTCTCCGTTCATGATCATCTTCTCTTCAAGGACCATGGTTTCGGTGATGCTGTCCTTGAATGACCGGCTGTCAAACCTCTGTGCACTTGGAGGACACGGCAGGTCACACGAGCGATGCGGAGCGCTAACAAGACACCGGAAGTAAGCTGCAGTCAGCCCCGTCAGTCAGACCTTCACAATAAACCTCCTCCCATTGCACTGATGCTTCAAATGTAAACTGTGTACAATTTTATCATAATTCATTTGGAAATTTAAAGGTGGCTTCAAATACCAGCTGGGTTCTTTCTGTATGGACTTTAAATGTTCTAAAAGGTCCTCTGGGTACTCTCGTTTCCTCGCCTCGTGAATGTGAGCGCGTGTGGCTGGCTGACTGTGTGTGACCGGGCTGTGATTGAACTGTCCAAGTGTGCCCTGCTCTCGACCACAGCTAGTGTGGATTGACTCCAGCGCCCTGCGAGTCTGGACGAATGGATGGAAATGAAAACACCACCAAATATGCCTGTCTCCTGTCCAGCAGCAATAAAACAAGGGGAGCACTTTTTGCCATCAAGCAAATGTATTGCATGCCTCTTACTTCCCAAAGAATAGGAAATGTCTAAATGTTAGTGATTTTATCTCTGACTTGACATTATAGCATAGAATTTCGAACTATGTCTCATAACTCTGTACTGGTCTGAAGAAGATAGATAGATAGATCTTTTACTGTCATTGAGCTTGATGGAAAATGAAACTGTGTGCCATCCTATTCAATGCAAATAAGAAAAGAAGAAAAAAGACAGGAAAAATAGACCTAATCCATAAATAGTATGTCAACAGGCTCTTGATGGATGAGCCGAAGAAGGCCAGCAGCAGCTTCCTGTCCAGGCTGTACTTCCTGACTACTCTCAAGAAGCATAGTTGCTGGCTGGGCCTTTGTTAGGACAGCTGTGGTGTTCTTGTCCTTGTCAAGAATCC
Source organism: Salarias fasciatus (assembly GCF_902148845.1). Taxonomy (NCBI): domain Eukaryota; kingdom Metazoa; phylum Chordata; class Actinopteri; order Blenniiformes; family Blenniidae; genus Salarias; species Salarias fasciatus. The sequence continues at coordinate 20,166,582 of NC_043766.1, read as the reverse complement.
TTGAAAGCCGTAAGAAATATATTAGAATGTACAGCTAAATGCACATATTTTTCAAATATGAAGCATTACAAATTTCCCATCATAGAAAGCAATCGTTTTTATCACTATTCTGTACAAAGTTTCATAATTCAAGTTGTATATAGTCTACTGCAGCAGATACGTGAAAAAAATCTTTAAAAATTGTGATACAAGCACCAAAAATTGACGTGGAGTTATATTTTTCAAAAATTTGACAGCCTACAAAATGGCCATGATTTTCCAGGAATTTATCAACAAAAATATTGCATATTGGACTACATGATTTGACTAATAGGGTTGATTTGAAATCCATTCAAATCAAGGTTAAATTTATTGATCAGAAGAAAATCAGTGCACCACTCTCAAACTTTCTTATTGTTTCCATGTTTAAAAAAAAGAAACCCAGAACAGCTATACAACTTCATACTTTACTGTTTGCATTAATGATCACATCTTCAGCCAAATGCTGGTTTTGTCAATATTTTGAGTCAATTTTGTACTTTGTATTGTATACGCAAGTTGGTGTTTGTAACTCCAAAATGTTGTGCCTTTCACCTTTCTTCTCAAATTTTGATTAGAAAAAAATTGTGTTACTTTTGAGCTTTGCATTACAAAGAGGCATGTTGAGTTGTGTTGTGAAAGAGCTGTGTTGAGTTTGGTGTGGCAGTAATCTAACTGCACTACACAGCTCCAGAAAAAAAAAATTAATGCCTGAGCTGGTTCAAAAAAAGGGAATCACAACAGTATTGCTGCGTTATGTTCATGAAATGAAATCCAAGACTGAAACATGTGACAGCAGCTTCAACAACATTGAGGTGCTTGTGTATTAGTTAATCTTCCTCAGGAAGGTTCCTGGTGTGGTGAACGCTTCTCCAAACCAGTCAAGTCTTGCTGAACACAACGCTGTGGCTGTTCAGATCCTGAGATTGAAATTTTACAATACATGCACAAGAAGAACATGCACTCTACAAAAAGATACCAGACCCGGTTTAAACCAGGCATTCTGTCATTGTTTTGTCACTGATTCAAGCCGCTACAACACCAACAGGTGGCCTTACTGATATCATGAGTCTGTACGTGGTGCAGATGTTTGAACACTATGTGGATGGATATGTTTGTAATAATTTGGCTCAAAAAAGATTCATGTTAATCAAAATGAGTCATTGGAATCAAAACACAAAATTTCACAGTGGTTCACAACTTTAAAACACATTAAAACAGATGTGTTACAACTACAACAGTTATTTATAAGTTCTATAAAATTTGTTGAAATTCAAGTCTGCAATTGTTATGTGGATTAACTTCATTTACTTATTTCATTAGGATATGCTGTTTGGTTTTACAGTGTGATTATATTCTATAATTCTCAATCTATGCGTCCAAATAGTTTTTCTACACAGGAATATTTCACAAGATCAAATATATTATTGTAACAAAATGAAGTCATAAAAAATTATGGCAAAGTGTCACAAATAAACTTACTTTGTAATATCCACAAGTCACCAAAGAATCTGATGTAAGGTAAAAAAGACATAATTCTTTTACTATTTCAACCACATCATGGTCCATACGTCAAAGAACGCATGATTCCTCAGTCCTTGTTTTTTTTTTTCCTGAAAATTTTGGCTCATTTGTTCCTTGGTGGGTGAAGTGTCTTCATGAAAAGAAACTTTTGACAAAAGTTAACCCTTCTTCTCTGGACACTGGATTTTGTAGCCAACCCGGTAGGCCTGCAGGTATACACGCGCCTGATTCAATCTGAAAACACAAACACAAACCATACACTGCTGTCACATATTGTGTTCTCAGACTGAGATATAACAACCTTTCACTTTTGTTAAAACCACAAGCCACTAGAAGAAGCATATTATTCATTTCACAGAATTTCCTTTCCACGGTAACTTCATTATTTACACTGTCACAGAATGTTTAATCTAAATAACCACAGGTGGAGCAACAACCAACAAGAAGTGTTTTGGGAGTTTCTTTTTTCGAACAAGAAAGTGAACTAGAAAGTATCCAGTATGTCACTGTAGCCAAATAACGTCACTACAATGTAATTAGAAGAAAAACCTGTATTTAGTGCAAAGTTGAACTCCCAGGGGTCCACAGCGGTCAACATAGCTTTCTCTGAATGCCTTCCTTACTGCTCGAGCCATCGCAACCACAGTGGTGACTACAGGGCACGTCCTAAGGGCCACAAAAACATACATTAAAATACAATACATTCAAAAACAAGCAATTTGGAAATAACACAACAATTACTTATGTAAAAGAAGAACTAAAATAATGTAACAATGCTGTGTTACAAGAGCTACTTTTGTGTCAAGCAGCTACAGCTCCTGTCAGTGTTTGTGTTTGTTAGGTAATCCTGTTAAAATGTAACTTTGCAAAGTGTCACAGCAGTCTGAGACAAAAACAAATGCAGTTTGAACTGGCACACCATCATGAACATTTGATGTATTTCCTCCAACAATGCCAGAAACAACAAACAATTTATTCAGTCAGGGCCAAGGACATCTGTAAATGATCGATGGAGACGACTGCCATAAAAGGCATTCAGTCCATTTACTGGGAGCAGTTTGGGATTCAGTGTCTCGCTCAAGGACCCGTTGACCTCTGGGGCCACTGCAATCAGTGAAGTAGGCTTTAGTCAATGAGGAGAGGAGATTAACTGCTTGTCTCTCTTCCTAAGCGGAAGAAGTATATGTGGACCAAAGGCTGGGGCATGCACCTCAACTACGCCTGGAAATTGTGCTATGTGTTCATTGTAGAAATTCCTGTAATGTTTTGAAATGCACTAGGTTGCATTATGACAGTTTTGTGGCGGAAGTTGCTTAAAAATTATATATGTCAAAGTTGTATTCATTTTTGTCTTTCAATGCAATGTTAAAAATGCCAGAATTGGACTGAAACAAGCTGTTTTTTTTAATGCAAGTGTTCCCTTTTGTTTGTCCACTCTGGTCAAACCATGGGAATAGAAACACACTGCAAGAATGAATACTGCCTAAATTAAAACTTCTGTTTAAATCGCTGCTTTTTATATATATATATATATAAGTTACCTGTGAAAATTCAATAAAAAGCAGTGAGTGTTGTGCTGGTGTTGATTTTCTACTCACAGTCTCTCGCAGCGCAGGCCTGCGGTGCCCTCAGGGCAGGTGCAGGTGTTATGAGGGCTGCACGTTGCTCCATGTTGGCAGGGTGGTACGCAGGGGGTGGTCACTGCTGCAAGGCACAGCGCAAGGCAAGTGTTTCAATGCAAGAACAGTCTAAATGGCATTTCATGCACAAAGACTGACCAGTTTCACAGAGACTTCCGGAAAATCCTTTAGCACACTGGCACCTGTTTAGGCCCACACAAACGCCGCCATTCTTACAGGGTTTCTGACATTCAACAGGCTCTAGAGAAGAGGGGAAAAATTAACTGTTGGTAATTCAGTTTGTCTTATCTCCAAATTTTAAGAGAAATCCATAAGTCAGATGGAGTGCATCGACACTGGTACTGGAAGAGTTGTACCACTGTGATGGTTTTCGAATAAAAATATAATGATAAACCGAATGTTAAAATTGCAGGTAAAATGTTACATTAAAGGTGCATTAAGGAGTTTTACTACCTTAAAAATACTTATTTTCCACCATAAATATGTTACACATTTTTAATGATGTGTACAATGTGCCCTGACATATTCATTACAAGTACCTCTAACAGCGCTAAATTGTCACTTCAAAGTTGCAGTGCCGGTCCGGCACCAGAATTTTTTTGGGGAGAATTTGAAAGGAATGACATAATGCACGCTCCGGCTGGTTAGGTTTCGTTTTGTCCGCCATTACTCCGCCAGATGCTTAGTGAGCAACAACTGAGCAGGAGCTTCCAGAAAGTAAGAAAAGACTGGCTTCTAGCACTGCCACAGCTCCAGCACAGACTCCACCAGGTAAAAGAAACTTGAGCGCTACTAAATGAGCGAGGAAGGAGTTCCCCTCTTCCGTGCACGGGAGCCACAGGCATGAGTTTTACACTAAGCTGCATTACGCCCAAGGCCTGCAGGGGGCGCTGTTTCGCATAAAACGTGCAAACTCCTTAATGCACCTTTAAGCGCAGCACAGCTCAATATAGTGAACTTTTCCACTGCTAATGCACACTGCACCTGGTTCTGCTACTGCTGCAGATACACAGAGTGTCACCTCACCTATCTGGCATCGAGCTCCTTGCCATCCAGCAACACAGGTGCATTTGTTGACATCCACACATCTTCCTCCGTTTCGACAGCCAGGAGTACAGAGTGCTAAAACCCAAATGTCATACATTTAAAGAAATATGTCAGTGTAGCCAGAAATATTCCAGTTGGGAACACAGGCCGGTGACTCACCCACAGATTTTAGATAAACCAGATGATTGATCTACAAGCAGACTTGCAAAAACTGGAGTAAAACAAAAGGTAAAAGTTCTTTGTGTGTTGTCGTACTCACGTGAGAGGCACTGAGGACCGGTGTAGTCAGAGGGGCATTGGCAGGTATCGGGACTCACACAGCGACCGTTGTTTGCACAAGGCAACTCACACACAGCTGTGAGACCAGCATAAGAGATATATTTGAATAATGAAATGCCTCAGTGATACTGAAAAATGAAACTGCATGAACATTTCAGCACATAAATGCAGACATTTAAAGAGGCACACGTGTGGCGATAATTACTGATCAAAAGTGAATGTTCAATGTTTCTCAAACAGATTTACTATATTGAATTTATCTTGTGCTCCTTGTTCTTTGTGGGGATAAGTCTCTGTGTTTAGCTTTGCAGTCGTGGGGCAGTCTTCATTTAAAGGCAGTGTACCTGTGTGGCAGCCTGATCCTGTCCAGCCAGGAGGACACAAACATTCATTCCAGCGCATACATGTTCCTCCATGGGCACAGGGTGGGGAGCATATGGCTGCATCAACAAGACAAATCAGAAAACATCGTGGGATGGGATATGTAGGATTTTTTAAAATGTCTAATACATTTTTTTCTTATACTTGATGCAGGCTGGGTAACAAAGGATGGTTTGGAAAGCCTGATCAGTCAATTATCCACTACAGTATCTTGTGTGGTTCAACCATAATGAGAGGTCTAGTCACTCATTACCAACCTAAAAGCACTACCTGAGGTTTTGAGTGTGAGTGTGTGTGTGTGTGTGTGTCTTTCTCGTAGAGTTCATATAACCTTTAAGTTGATGAATAACACAATTTTAAGATAAGTCAGAGTGACACATAAAAATGACCTCTTGGACCATTTGGGTGTTAAAATTCAAAAAATCCACTAAAAGACTATTTCCATCCCAAAGCAGCTGGCTAAGTGCAGCTCAGTAGAAACGAGACAGTAACCTCCTGATCTTTCACGCCATTTCGCATTTCCAGCTGGTGTTACAGTTTTTGTTTGGGTAAAAAAAATCTAATAAAAACTCCCCCAAAGAGCAGATTGAATCATTACCTCAAACATATCAGAACAATGGGAATCATGACATTTAGTCTCTGCTTACAGCGGCACAAGGGAGAAAAACTGAGGGAAAAATGAGACTGTTTATTACAACCTGCAATGAGTATGACTGGAGACCTTCTGATTGTATAAGTAGCCATGTTTTGATCATACACCCTGTTTGTTTTCTGTGCCCTGACAGGTTTATAAAAATAAAACCACTAAAATAAAGTAACGTTGCCTGAAATTGTGGGTGCACACAGAACTGACTGCTGATAAGATAAAGTTTTAAAATGCATGAGTTTTAGTATGTTAAGTAGTTTTCGAATCCCTGATTGTTTTAAAATGTGTGACGCAGCTGGTTTAAACCTACAAACATGTACTTACTTTTTGATGTGTGCCACTTTCTTCTGGAGAATTAACATGTCTATTTTGTTCAGCTGGGGGTTAATAAAAGTGCCTGTGTTGCAATTTCTTAGTGACTTTGACCTACAATAGTGTCTGTGGCAAAAACTTTATTGAGGAAAAAATACACTGAGTTTATAGTGCATATTGCCATTTTGAGAAAACATATTGAGATATGAATTTTGGGCCATATCTCTCAGAACTAATATGATATGATATGATATGATATGATATGATCAATTCTATTCTATTCTATTCTATTCTATTCTATTCTATTCTATTCCATCATAAACATGAACTCTGGAGGGTGGTTGTACCTGAGCAGCCCACGCCAGGATATCCCGGAGGACAGTCACAAGTGTTTGGAGCTACACAGACGCCGTAGTTCTGGCACGGAGGATCACACAAAGCTGGAAATGAAGGAAAAAAAAAAAAAAAAAAGAATAAATATGGACTTATAATACTAGCTCCTGATGAAAACATTTTCCACTGTACTAAAAATGTGGCATTTAACCTGACTATGTGGAGGTTACAGCTGCCTCTATAAAGATTGCCCATTGGGGTTGAATGTTCAGAGTGAAGTATGACTCACGTTGGCACTTGGTGGGGTCGTCCGTCCTCACTTTATATCCCTCCTTGCAGGTGCAGTTGAACCCGCCGGGATGATTTTCACAGAGCTGCTCACAGCCTCCATTTGTAAAATCTCCACATTCATTCACATCTGGGAACAAAAGACACAGAGTGCATCAAATGGCTACTTTCCATTTGGGATTTGGGACAAGGTTCCATTGGTTCCAAGGTTCAACAATCTGATAGTTGAATGAAATGTTGAATGAAATTCGGTCACACCTGAAATGTTCAGCAAACTGTTATCAAATTTTCTGCACATATTTTGAGCCAGATAATATAATTTGTACTGTTTTTCCTTTATCTAAAAACTGCAAAAATAGCAACAAAAGAGTGTTATATTCTGAGGAAATTGACACTGTGAACAACAGATACATAGATGTTATGTTAATAAAAAAATCTTTCCACAGACAAAGTATGTAGAGTTCCACAGCAATATAAAAAAATCTTCTAAAGGCAAAGTCAAAAGCAACTCATCAACAACGCTGTATTAGCAGCAAAAGCTGAAACTAAAATCTCACCCACGCAGCTCCGCATGTCTGTGCCCAGTGTCCAGCCTGCTCGACAGCTACACTGGACGCGGCTCTCCGCATCCACACTACACAAATGGTCACAGCCACCATTTCTCAGCTTGCAAGATGTAACATCTGTTTCAATGGAAAATGCAGTTTATTTCCATTCATACTGAAAAAAGGAAAACAACATTCAAGAGAGACCAGATACAGAATTACAAAATTGTAAATAAAAAACAAAATTATTATTGTTATTATTATTATTATTATATTTTTATTAATAACATTGTTAATTGCTTATTGTACTGTGTACAATTGTGTTTATGACGATTAAAAATCTTGACTTTGAAGCAATATTCGTTTCAATAATAATTCCTGGTTGTGTCACTACTACAAGATGCTCCAAACAAAACGGCACATCTGGAAATAATCCATAAAAATAAGGGGGAATGAAGACCATTTTGTAAATGAATAAAGATTAAATAAAAACACGGCCTTTTGTAATTGTGGCCTCCTGCCAGAGGTGAACATTTTCTTGCCACTTAGAGCCATGCACAGAAGAAAATACACAATTATATGAATTTCACATGAACGAACCACATTCAGCAGTACATTAAAAAAGTGGATAGATTATGCTTGATAATTGCTCGGGAGCCTTTAAAAAGGAGCCACAGGTGAACATTGCTGGGTAGCTTGTTAACAGGCTACATATCAGGAAATTTTACAAAACAATCAAATCAACAGTCTTTTCTGTTGGTGAAGTTTTTGAACTGTGTGTATGTTTGGGCACTTCTAAGTATCACCTCCATTAAACACAAAACAATAAAACAATTCAATGTGAACTTTAACGAGGAACATACTGCTGCAGGTGAGGTTGTCTGCGTCCAACAACAGAGGAGCAGGGCAGTGACAAGTGTATCCTCCTGGAGCGTTGGTGCATGTGTGGGAGCAGCCGCCGTTGTGGAGTTTACATTCATCAATGTCTGTTCACACACACACACACACACACACACACACACACACACACACACACACACACACACACACACACACACACACACACACACACACACAGAGATTACCACTTGTTCTTGCTATGAGCCTAGTTAAATGAATAAAAAAGAGTGTGTAAATACTGAGGCAGTGCAGGGAGAATGAGGGTGTGTGAGTGACTGACCCACACAGGTGTGACCATCAATGTGCAGCTGGTAGCCCGGTCTGCAGGAGCACTGGAAAGAGCCCCGAGTGTTGATGCAGATGTGCTCACAGTTTCCATTTAGCACCGAACACTCATTCACATCTGGGCATCAGAAATATTTAAATGAACATTAAGGCTCTCATTAAACTCTTTGTAATTTGCCACAAGTTTTAACTTATATGGAGAGTGAGATAAGTGCTTCTTGTTTTAATAAAGAGACCTAAAATGACACTGACTTTTGAAAATAATGCCTGTTTAATGATCAACTGTCTATTTGCTGCCCTCTAGTGACAATGTGAAGATATTTTTATGAACTGGATACAAACTGGGCATCACAGGATATGATGGAAAGCCCAGTGTAATTTCTACAACAGTGTCTTATGAGTTAGTGTGGTGGATACATAATACAGGCCCCAATCACACATTATTATCAACCTAAATGTCGCCTGTCTTCATCTTTTATTCAAGAACCTCGATAACTCACAATTTGATGAATAACACCATTTTAACACAAGTCACAATGGAAAGAAGTAGTTTTGTTGATAAACCTCTTGCAGTAACAATCAGGCTTTGAACAGAAACACACACAAATATTATTATTCCACTAATGTAGACAATAAATAAATTGTTTAAAGTTCCTTAAATATATTTTGTGTGAGACCTGTGTGGATGGGACATTAAAAAGATCTCTTGGCTCAAGACTGCAGATGGACTAACCTCTCACTCTTAGTTCTTCTTTTTTCACTGCCAGCTGGACTGAAAATAAGTTTACTGATAGTTTCTTAAATGAATCATACTCCAATTTTAAAATGCAATCCAGACTTAAATTTCAAAAACAGTTTTCATTTAAATTCAATTGGAAGCAGTGGATATAAAATCAGATATTCAAGTATTCAAAATATTCAAAGCTCAAACTAGGGAGGAAGGAGGCTGTTTTCTTATTATTTGAAAAAATCTGTGGTTCTTTTCCTTCCAAATCTGGCTGATGCTTAAAGTGCATGTCAAATGGTGTGATAGCAAAGTAGTCTCTCTTGGGATGATAGGAAGGAGATATGTGGCAAGTTTACAGTTGGGGTGACTATGCAGCATTTGTGATAAATGACTGAGAAACGACACTTTCAAATATCTGGAAATGCCACAAAAATTGATAATTTCACATGAAAAAGACCTTGCTTGGAACCAAATCACCATGAAGAATTTAAGCGAATTACCCACAACACCGCGCAATTAAAACACCTGAACCTGTGATTTACCTGTGCAGTTGTGTCCGTCCTGGTCCAGCTTGTAGCCCGCTGTACACTGGCAGCTGTAGCCTCCAGGCTCATTGGTGCAGTTGTGTTCACAGTGGCCATTGTGCAGTATGCATTCATCAACATCTGAAAACAAACACAACCCCAAAGACACCCACTGAGTGCTGGAGTGCAGAAATATATCAGAGTGTTAAGTATCATGAAAGAAAGTATGCACATGCTCTTTACCTACCAAAACATGAGTGTCCATCTCCATTGAAACCCTGGTAACACTGGCAGAAATACGACCCGATGATGTTGCCGCAGCGGGCATTAACGTCGCACCTGTGACCACCTGACGCACACTCATTCTCATCTGGAGAGGGGAAGAGACTTTTTTTCTTTTTAAGTACATGCGGATTGAAATTAATTTCCATTCAATAAGCATATTCCTGCCACTTGGGATAATTTCAATCAACGTCATAACAGCAGGCATTAAAACACACGCACACAAGGAAGATGATCCCATCCATCGGAAGCGCTGTTTTCCACGGAGGGATGTCAACACTAATTGCTTACCTTCACAGTGTGTGCCGTTTCCCCGGTAACCTGCGCGACATACACACTTGTAGCTCCCCAGCGTGTTCTCACACACACCCTGACCATCGCACACTTCAGGGCTCTCCATACATTCATCCACATCTGGGACAGATGACAAAATTTGCAATTTGAGAAATACAATTAATAAATTGTGAAGAAAAGTGACGGGAGAAAATGTTTCACACTTTCTTTTGAAGGTTGTTCAAGGATAGCCCCTTGAGAGGTAACATCTCATTTTCAAAAGGTCCTTTTCTATTTTCCAACTCAGGAAAAAGTTCCAGTATTTCTGAGGCAAAGCATTCACCCAGTTTAATTGCAAGCAACGGGGTTACAAAGTCATTTCCATGTCACCAAACCTTAATCAAGTCCTAATTACCCACATGCGGTTTGAAGTTCTGTCACTGAAATGTTTTCAGAAGCTGTATTTATAAATTGTTTTCACATGCTTTTGCCTTGCAAAGTACCGTAATACTACATGCAGCAAATATGGGTAAAATATTATGACAAAAAAATTTGTCCCAAGAAATTTCTATGAAAACGAGTAATGTCAAATGCTTGAAGCTTTGCTTGTGATGCAGCTGTTATGAAAATGTTATGAAAACAAAACACGTGACAAGCAGTGCACATCATACCTTGACACACGGTGTAGTCAGGACAAACAGGACCTATACAGAGGACAAAGAGGCCGGACGCACAGCAGAGCATAAGAAAAAAAAACACTAAACGGAAAAGTTGAAAGCAAAGCAGGGGGAATATGTGCAGGAAGACTTTGAAAGAAAACAGAGGTCATTAGTTAAAAAAAAAAAAAGCTGGAATAAGGGAGTGAACAAAAAACAGTTGTTAACAGTGGGAAAGCAGCAAAGCAGCACATTCAGTTTCTGCACTCAAGCTGCGAATTCCCTTCATGTCGGTGTGATTTTTGTGGCAGCTCACATGAAACATGTCATAAACTCAGACCAGCAGATGGAATGTGGCCATCATTTCAGCAGTAGTGCTGATGCTAAAAGACAGACTTACCGATGCAGGCAGGGGCCTCTGCTCTGAAGCCCAGCTGGCACTGGCACAAAAAGCTCCCGGGCGTGTTCACACACACATTTCCAAGCTCGCGGCGACACTGCTCCTCGAAGCTGCACTCATCCACATCTACAGGAAAAACAAACAAGCAGCTATAGATAGGAAGTTGAATTCCCGTATGTAAGTGATCTAACCATCACTAGTAAGGTCATTCAAGGTTATTTTTACCTAGTTGAATTTATATGACACTTCTTACACAGGTTGGTACAGTTTAGTAAGTGATTAATGCTATGTAAAAGACTGACAGAGCAATAACAACATAAATTAAAGACCACAAATGAAAAAAATAAAATAAAATGAAGAGATACATCATTTTGCCCCTCACCATACATTACAGGCACTGTTTAGCTTATTTTATATAAAGTGCTTATACAAGTACAATTCATTCATACAACTGGATTCCTCTGTCAAGCACACCAGATATCAACTTCAACCTCACCTACACAGGTTTTTCCATTTGGGGCCATTACGTATCCCGCAGGGCATGAACAGGTGAAGGAGCCTAGAGTGTTTTTGCATTCAGCATCGCCCTGACAAGCCTGCAGACCTGTGACTGCAGCCAGAGCACACTCATCCACATCTAGAAAAGCCATCAGGGAAACATACATGAGGATTATACTGCATGGACTGTTAGTGAACTCAGCTTCCAGCATCCTCTGCTCCACACACTCAGAGACACATGACAATAACAAACCTTGGCATTCTCCAGAACTCATGAGATACCCACGGAGACAGCTACACGAGTAAGAGCCATGAGTGTTCGTGCAGCTGGCATGAGGCCCACATGGCCCCTGTCCATCTCCTTTGCACTCATCAACATCTGCTTGACAGACACAGGACATTACGCTTCATCTAACAAAGAATCTTAATTTGATGAATATAATTGCTCACAGCAAATTTTTGATAGTGTGACATATTTATGTAAAAATAAACATTGTGATTACATTAATATGCACCATTGAGTTTCAGCGTGTCTTCAATACTTTTAATCCTAATTACAGAAGAAATAAATTCTAAAATAAAGGCAACTGATCCCAGCCTGAACCCCCCACTGCTGCTCTTAACTCAAGTGCCTCAGGTTGTGCCATATGACTCGTCACCTTTGCACTGCGCTGCTCCTTCCAAAGTGAAGCCCACAGGGCAAGTACAGTTGTCGCCACTGTTTACCATGCCTGCCGGACAGCCACAGACAGTGCTGCTCTCCTGTATCACCTGGTTTCCTGGACATGGAGGAGAAAAACCGGAGGTGGATGGAGCTGTGGTGGCTGGAGGGGCTGCTAATGTAAAACAGAAATGCAATAAGCATTAGCAGTGACCACAGAGCAGAGCAGGACCACAAAGAGCAGAGAATGAAGACTACGTTGTGGTGGGTGGGTGACTCGGAGTCAGGCCAGTGACATTTCTGATAGTATTCTCAATCACCTGATAGTAGAACAGTACAGATTGCATTATTACAGCCACAAATGAATTGCTTGAAAGGAGCTTTGAGGCCACCTACTGGCTGTTGGTAAACCTCTGTCTCTGTGTGTTTCAGCACTTCATTTTCTCTCAGGACTACTCAGCGGGTCAGTCCCTGACAGACCCAGCAGCAGAGCCGACAGGAGGATCCAGAAGCGAGTCATCACTGAATCTGTGTGAGGAAGAGGAGGAAGAAGAGGAGGAAGAGGAGGAAGAGGAGGAGGGAAAGGTTACTGAACCATCAGGAAATCTGCAGTGTAATGTTGCATGAAATCTCAGAGGACTTTTAATAAAGTAATGTAGAGATGCTTGAGTTCATTGAAACTGCTTCCATGTGAAATGAGCTCAACGAAACAGAGAGAGACACAGCTTACATGTCGAAGCAGGCCAAAACAAGAGAGGGGGTAAAGCACCCTATAATTAAGTCAATCAGCCCCCCTGGCTGTCTGCACAGAACAAAAGAAACTTACCCCAACTCAGGCTGCTACGACCTCAGCTCTAGCAACATGAATGTATTTCTGTCTGATCCCAGTCATATCTGACACTTTGTCGCCGGGCTGTCACAGCGACACAAAAGCAGCTTTACAGAAATGACACTGGGACGAAGCTGGTGGACTTTCCTGCGCGTCGATGCGGAATGAAAGCTGCGTAAAAAGACACGTAAATTTGACTCACCCGTGTTGAAAGCGCTCGACCGTTTAAAGCGGCGGTTTAGGTCACCGGAGACAAACGGAGGGGTTTCTTTTTTTCGGATGCCCCAAACAGTGCTCCGGTCCTCGGTGGTCTCCTCCTGAACGCAGCCGCACGCCAGCTTCTGGGGGGCTGTGCGATCATGCAGTGACTACACATCCTGTCCCGGAACTCTGCACTTCCCATTCCACAAATCCCCAAACACCGCAGAAGAGGGGCCACGGACAGACAGGCCCGCGGCCCCGGCAGCACCTGGCCCGGCTCTGAACCTTGACATGGAGCTCATAAAGCAGGGAGCACACTCTGGTCAGGCCCGGGGCGAGATGACCGAGTTCATAACGGGGGTTTGAAAAAAGAAAGTCTTTAAGTAAAGTTGGAAAAGTGGGGGATTTTCACTTCCTGGATCAACGTCTGCCCCTGCAAATTAGACAGCAGGACTGCCTTCAACCTCATTTAAAATGAAAGTGGACCTCTAAAGACTACTTAGAGACACTGGCTTCTCTGCAGCAAACGAGTACATTGATAAGCACAATTTAAAATTAGGAGTAGTATTTTGCGCTTCTCACCTCGCTGAGAGAAGTTGATAGTTTCAAATACTAACCAGGCTTTCTGTGTGGAATTTGCATGTTTTTCCCATGTTTATGTGGCATGTGATTGTTATCATATTTATTGATTGCTTTTATTGAATGGATGTTGTCATGATAAAATATAACTTAACCAAAGACAGTGATGGTGTTTGTACAGATGATCTTGCTTCCACAATCATCATACATAAACCCTATGGATAATCCTTCTTTGCCCAGTTCTGACTAGTCTTTATTGGCTTTCTCAGACTGACTTTAAAATTTTAGTTGTGACTTTCCGAGCCTTGCGTCGTGAGGCCCCAAAATAGTCTTGTTGTTCCCCTACTCATCACAGCGAACCTCGGTCTTCAGGCCAGACTCCGGAAACTTCCAAAAACATGTCTTAAAATCCGGGGAGACCAATCCATGGGCTGTTGCACCCAGACTTTAGGATCACTTGCCCTTGACTCTTCGTATGGCCGAGTCTGTGGTCTTCAAAAATGGCATAAAGACATTTTTTATATAGAAAAGCTTTTAGTTGAATTTTTCATCAGGGAATTCTATAATTGTTTTAAAAAAATGTTCAGTTCAGCCATTTGTGATTTTTATCTGAGGAAAGTGCTTATAAATAAACTTTACCTAATCTATTTACTTAATGCTTTTTTCAGGAGACTACAGATCTCAATGCAACACCAAACTGAGCAGTATGTTCAGCAAAGATGCTCTGGGTGAGAAATTTGCGTTGCAGTAGTGGAAGCTTTCTGTCATCCACTAGCTAAATAGGCAAAAATGTCTCAGGGTGAGTTTTTCTAAAAGATGCTCAAAGAGGACTGCAGAAATCCTGTGTTTTAAAGAGCTTCAATCTCTGGCTTACACCTGGGCAAAGAGGAACAGACAACCAGAATTTCAGATAGCACTTATTTTCTTTCAGGTTTTTCATAGCAGATTTTAGAAATATGTGTGTTTAACGTTGCTCATATAGTTTTCACAGGAAAATATTTTATTGTTGGTTGATATTTAGAAGTTCTTATTCTATCAGTTTATTGGTCCTCGACAGTGGAGATGAAGTCAGGCTGTACATGGCCACTGAAAATGAGTTTGATACCTCTGTTAGAGGAATACCATATGAAGAGGCACACTGAAGCATTAAGTTCCTCAAAACAAGAGAACAACCAAGTGGAAAAGAGTTTAATAAAAGACACATTTATGCAGTCAGTTTAAGACAATAATTTTGAATAAGTTAAACTTCACAAAACAATGATTCAATATTTTCAAACTTTCATCAGTGATATGACTTTAAAAACTACCTGCTATTTTCTGTAAAAAGAAATTAAAAAAAACATTTAAACGAGTGTAATTAGTAAAAATGCAGAAACATTTGCAGACTACTAATTTGTGTGTACAACATGAAATAACAGCATTCTAAATTCCAAAAGCAAAGCACGATGTGGAAGCATTTAACATCAATACACATTAGTTGTTAACTTAGAGATCATAGAGTGCATCTTTTTTTTTTTTTTTTTTTTCTTGCATCATTTACAGAAGGCTACAGCTTTAACATAGGAGGCTACACTGGAGAGCTGGTGATAAAAGCATCATGTTTTAATATACCAGGCCTCACTTCATCATTCGGATAGTAATATGCCAAAATGGACCCACAACACAAGCTAACTTGTTCATGTGTCTTTTCAACACTAACTGATATACAGGATGGTGTTGAAGTTTTAAACTCTGAGTTGTAATGTGATCAAAAACACCTCCAAAGTGAAATAAAGCTGATCTTTCAAGTGCTTCGTCTATCTCGGAGGAAATGTCATGTAGTTACACTCAACAAAACTATAAACACAACACCTTGTGTTTGCTCCCATTTCTCATGAGATGGACTCAAAGATCTAAAATGCCCATTTCAAGGTGGCCTTTTAATGTGGACAGTCTGAGGCACACCTGTGCACTAATCATAGTGTCTGATGAGCATCTTGAGTGGCATACTGTGAGGTGGGATGGATTATCTCAGCAAAGCAGAAGTGCTCACTATCACACATTTAGACAGATTTGTGAACAATGCTTGAAAGAAATGGTAATATTGTGTATCTGGAATGAATTTTAGATCTTTAAGTCTATCTCATGAAAAATGTGAGCAAAAACAAAAGTGTTGCGTTTATATTTTGTTGAGTATTTTAGGAGCTTGTTGGATGTGTGTCCAAAATGTTAGCATTAGTCTTCTTTGTGAAGGTCACCTCGGTCTCTTCATTTTTTTCCTGAAACACTCATAGAGAAGTGACTTTCACACTCTCAGGCTTCAATGACGCATGACTGGAAGCTACTGCTACGGCTGTGCAGCTCAGTAATGATGGCGAAGATGAACACTGAAGCTGTGTGAATGTTCAGTGAGTGTAAGTCCGGCAGCAAGAGGCCTTGTCATGCGGCTAGAAGGGCGTGTCCATCTGGCTGCCCTTCGCAGTGGGAGACACCACTCCATAACTCCTCTCCTTCCAACGGAGCCACTGCATGTGGATCTCCTTCTGGACCTTCCAACAGAGAGCACACACACACACACACACATGCAGGAGGCCACATCAACACATATTCTGGAGATGTCCATCACTCCAACCGGATTGGGGAAAAAAAAAAATGATGTGGACAAAGCATTGAAATTATTTTGAGACGCTGTCTCTAGGAATTAGGCCAAACATGGCTTGGAGTTCTGAAAATAAATGTGCTCGATATTCTGTTGATAACAAGCCAGAAAACACAAAATAAAGTGGATGAAAACAGACATCCAGGTCAGGAATGGGCGACTGTGAACTACAATATTTTTGCAATATTAGAAACTATCATCAGTTATAAGACTTGAGCAAGAAAAGTTTTAAGGTTGTTGGAAACCATGTATTGAAGACATATCTGCATATCATTCGGATTTCAAATAACCTCATGCTGAAGACATTACAATACCACTTCTCCTAATTTCATTAAATGTTTTTAATTTTATGATTTTTTTTTCGAGTTAAGAGAAAGTTCCACTTTTTTTTTCATTTTTAGGATACGAATTTAAAAATAAAATTCAGCTGTAATTGTTACTTGCATATGGAATGATTTAATTTATCATACAGTACATTCACTTTATGTACTTACCTGTTTAGGTACTTTGTCAGAAAGTTAAAATCATATTTTTTTCCCTCTCTTTTGCTTTATGTCACAACAAAAGAATAAGCATGAGAATAAGAATACGTATACATATTTATCTTTGCTCTACTGTACTTTATACTTACCTACCAAGAAAAAAAATAAGATTATTGGGTAAATTAGTTTGGTAAATCCTTATATTGCATTTGTCCCACATTAAAATACAAAAAAAAAAAAAAAAGAAACATTTATGGAGCCTTAAAAATATTCACTTGTGAAATAAAGTGACTTTTATGGTCTGTGTGTGTGTGTATGATCTCAAACACATGAACATATTTTTTTTAGTTATTGTAACTTGGGTGTTGCAAACAGACTGTTGTGCTGAAACTGTTGGAGAGTGTGTCCTCACATTAATCTTACTGATTATGTAAGCCCTTTGGAGTGTTTCCTTATGCAATGAAGGAAAGTGGGAATATGTTTGGCAGACCTGACTCCACTGGAGCAGTCACCTTTCATCCTTTGAGACTGAACCAGATTTTATACCTCAGCTTGAAAGCTGAGATGAAGAGTATACTTGTGCAATCACAACATCTGTTTGAATAATGTTGCCGTTGAAAACAAGGTCACAGAGTGCAGGCGTCGGAAATGTTGTAAGTGGGTTGACAAAATGGTTCTACATGTATTCTGATATGTGTGCTAATTGACTTGTGACTGCGGCATGTGCAGTTTCTTTTGTGTAATCTGATGAACACCATCACTTTTCTATCATGGCTTTTAAGGGATTAAGCATTACTCTGCGTAATATAAATGAGTTTGTTGTGGTGTGGCGTGTACTGACCTCTTGATTGAGAAAACAATAGAGAATTGCTACCAGAAGACCCTGAAAAAAAGAAAAGAAAAAGAAGTTTCAATCAAAATTAGTTCAGACTGGTCAACATAATAACAGAATCACCCATGCAATGGTTATGATTAGGGTTATGGTTATGGTTATGGTTAAGGGTTGACACTAATGAGAGCAGACACTTTGAACAATGAGGATGTTTCACTCCACAGTACTTGCTTCAAACATATGCGTAAATGTAATCTTTAAGCAGTCAGCAGAAAAGAGGGTGAGTTACTTGCAAAGAAGCAAACATGACTACATATGAGACAGACAGAATGAGGTTAGTCTTCAGTTTACAGCTGTGTCAATAGAGTGTTTATGATAAATATTTAATTGTTGTATGAAATATACAAATTAAAACTTTGGAAAACAAAGAAAAATTGATAGTATGGCAAACCCCCATCGTTATGCCATGATGTGGAACATTAACTTATTTCCCTCTGATAATCAAATAACGTTGTAATAGATACAATTTATTTTCACATCATGCAGGCAGGCAGAGAAAAACGTTGATACGAATATGAATTTGAGCACAATAAAGACAGCAGAGATATGTACGACATGTACAACACAGCATGTTCAGATTTACTGAGCCTGTTATCGAGTCCCTATGAGTTTACCTGGAAGGACCCCATGCAGAGCTCCATACAAAGACGAAGGTTAATATTGAAGTAGTCGGGCAGAAAATTGAAGAACATGTAGTGAGTACCAAACAAAGGGATGAGGAGGAGGGTGGACTTAGCCAGACGTCTGTTGCACACAAGAAGAGGAATTTGTTTATTTTTTTTTATTACAGCTCCTCCTATTACATTTTCATTACACACCTGTTCATCAATCCTTTAAGCTTCTTCTATTCTCACTTTAACAAGTCTAGTCTCAGGGTGCTGGATCCAATCCCAGCCAACTGGGAGTCTGCAGGGAACTTTTGAATCATCCTTTTCTAAGACAGTGGTCTGAACAAACAACATCATTCAAAAACGTGAGAGCTCTTGACTGACGAATTAAAAAAAAAAAAAAAACCATCATCACATTTAAAATTTGTACAAGTGTAACTTTGGAAAAAAAATCTGCACTGACGCAATGGTTGATCTATTCACAGACCTTCAAATACTGGTTCAGGTTTAGATGAATAGAAAAAAAGGTTTTATGTTTCTTGACATGGTAAATCAGTGTTAATACCTGTCGTTAATAGCTTTACATATAAAGATGAACTCGAAACTGTGGATTGCAGAAGGAAACTGGAGTATGAGGAAAAATCATGCTCAAGCACAAGGAGATCATCCAAATGGTGCATCGAACAAATCAGGAGGTTCAAACCTTCTTGCCATGATCAAGGCTCAGAATACAGAAGTCTCACCGCCACTAACAAATTAAGACCGTGTTAACAAAAGATAAATATGTGATCAAATTAAAGGAAATCTCAGACCCCATATCGACAGTTGTACACTAAAGAACAGAAGTGTTTCTCTTTATTCAAAGAGAATCAATTACCATAATAAAGGACATTGAAACAGGTGAGTTCACTTTGTGTCTGTAGTTGATGCATTACCTGTATTGAGAGCAGTTATTGAACTGAATCAGCCGGGGGTTGAGCTTGTGTACAAGGATTCTGATGATATTCATAAAGAGCATAAAATTGACCTGGTGATAGAAAAAATTTGTGAAAAATTGATTTAGCTGAAAGCACAATTTTTTTTTTTACGTAAAGTCAACAATTTGAGCGGCCAAGTGTGAAGTTGACTCAAACTGGTGTCTGGCTGTCTGTTTTAATCAAACAAAAGGAGCAAGGAGCTTTTTCTCCCAGTGACTATAAAAAAATTCAAACAAACCACGTGCATACCAAGCTGGTGTATAATAAACAGTCTGTTATATTCACAACACAACATGAGCACTTACTGCTATGGAGACAACAATTGGCCCTTTAATTATCCACCAGTAGGGCGAATCCTCATTGACGTCCCAACATCTGCAATGGACAACAATTTTAGATGTTCAGAAATTCAACCATCAGTCTTCTATACTCAATTTGATCTAATTCTGGGTCGCAGTGTGGTTGAGCCAATTCCAGCTTACATAAAGACAGGACACTTGGACAGAGAATAAATACCCAACACATGTGCTGCTGTCGCAGAGCAGCACATAAAGCAGCACATTTATAAAAATGACTGGTGGCTCATATGGATTGAATGAAACATTTCCATTGGATGCAGAATTAGTTAACACCTTGAGTCAACAGACATTTCAATATTGCCTGATGTAATTGAAAAAGTGAGACTTTCAGGATTTTGACAATTATTTGAGCAAATAATTCTTCCAAGACAAACACAAGACAAAAAAGTGGAATGTATATACTGAATATATACTGACAAGTTTTTCCATTTGTTTATTTCAAGGCTTCCTAAACTCTACAGGAAAAATAACCAAGAATGTGGAGAAGAAATTTTCAGCATTTATACAAACTCTGTGTCCTCAAAATACACCCTGGATCCAATCCAAAGGACTATGAAGAACACAGGTACACCTGCAGAAACGTGAGAGACAATAATAAAAGATAATTGAGATTAAATTAACGCACACTGAGATTGATGGATCACAATTAGACAGTCACCAGGCTGTGATTTCTGTTGACTGAACGTCAAATTTTTCTAATAATATCTGAATAAATCATCAGTATCTGAGAATAGAATACACATTTCATAGTGATTAAGCACTGTGTTTTTACATGACTTAAATCATAGTCTGAATTCTCTAGCATAACACAGATTTCTGCCTGATCTTTGCGCGTTGCATCTAAAGCTACTGTTCAAGTTCTCAATGGCAAGCAAAGGAGCTTTATTTAAAAAAAATTCTGACATTTAAGGTCTATCCACAAATATTGTACATAAATGACCGTTGCAGGTATATTAACCTCAATTTGCTTTATTTGTGTCAGATGAGACTGCAGGACAGCTGTCAGCTGGTGAAGTGCAGTATTAGCTGTTATTGCTTCCTGATGGCATTCCTGATGCATTTTTGTGATGTGTTGCATTTCAAATGGCTAGGCTGAAGTTTAAGTTTTGTCTTTGTGCACACCAAAGACTCAAAGAACATCACTGATTTCCTAACAATATGACATTATAAGAGTTTTTGTCATATGTTACATAATAAAGATTGAAACGGGGCTGTTGCTATAAAAGACACAGTTCTTAGAGACTTCAGTCTGTCATTATTTTAAAAGATGACATACATTTGAAGGAGTAAAATCAGAATAATGGACTACTATTACACATTAATGTGTATTAATGATGGAACAAGGCGTTTATTAGGATAAATAATCATTTTTTTCATTGTGTCATGTAAGATCCAGTATTATAAATACTTAATAAGAGTACGGTTCATTAAAATCCTGCAGTTCAACATTGGAAGTACTGAAGAAAGTGCATGTCAAAGAGATTCTCACCCCAGCCTAGAAGACTGAAGCCCCAGAGGCAGCGGCGGCTGTGATAGAAAGAGGAGAGCAGCAGGGAATTGAGGTAGAGCGCCTCCACCAGGAGCCAAAAAAAATTTACCATTACGCAGTAGTGACAGAAGACCACAGAGGCCTTACAGGCAAACTGGACAGAGGAACAGGAGGGACAAGGACAGAGAACAAACTGTAAGGAGGGGTGAGCCAGAGAGAGGAGGCGCACAGGCAAAATATGAGGATGAATAAACATGAGAACATAGAAATCTGCCCTGAGGAATTTCTTAATACAGCCAAGAGCCTCTTGTCTGGAGTGTCATTATCTTACGGTGGAAAGGGTGCAGTGGTTGGTAATGTCATTTGAGAACAGAGTCGCATCCTTTATGAACACTGCCACAGCTTTTAGGATGAATGTAATGAAGAGTTGTATGTGGATGAAGTTCCTCGCACATCGCAGCTTCCTGATGAAAAAAAAAAAAACAACAACAGGCAATATTAATACTGCAGTGCTCAACCACGAACAACAAAATCTAACAATAAACTACAGTATAAAGCAATTAACTATCAGACAGACGGAGACAATAAAACTTCCTCTACCAGTGATTTTATTGCTCAAATAAAAACTAAAGCAGACTGATAATAAAGCTTAAAAAAATGATCAACGAAACAGAGGCAAACAGATGGTAGCATAGGTGCAGTGACTATATTGCAGTCGCATTATGTTTATAAAACAGCACACCAGGTTGGAATTGATTGCTTAAAAAAAAAAAAGCATGAGTAGGTTTTGTGCTCCGACTTGCTTTAATCCAGTGAACCTAATAGCTCGGTGGGAGGGTGTGAGGAGACCCTTCATATTGTGTCAGTCACATGCTGAGGGGGCCGGGCGACCTCTTCATTCTACAAACAGCCTCGAATCACTGAATGACAGACGTGAGCTTTTTAAAATGTTGACAGAAGAGAGCTACGAGGGGTTTGTTTCCATGTGTTTCTAGTTTTTAATGCTGAGCCACACTCATCTGCTCTCCCTCATAGCATTCTTGCAGTGTCCATACATGATTAAATAAAGTTCAAATTCAACTTAAATGTAAGTGTGCTGTTACACAACAAACAAGCGGTAGAACAGTTTTCATCTGACGTGCTCATACCTGAAGAGCAACAGGATGAAAACAGCGACTGCCAGCACCGCCAGAGAGACGCTGTAACCTACGGTGTATATGAGCTTCACTGTGGCGAAATACCACTCTTCAGTCTGAAATCAGGACGAGAAAGAAGATTTTGCATGAAAGGACATCAAACTCAAAATATCAAAGCTCCTAAAAGTGCTGCCAGGCTTCAAAATAAAGATAATGCCTTAAAATTAGATTAAATTACAGAGGCAAACATCAGACTCAACCACAGAAAAGATGACTGAAACAAAATTTTAAAGCTAGTTTCAAAATCTCAGCTGGGCTCTAATGACAGTAAGAGGGGCTGAAGCAGAAACTGAACCAACTCAAAGGACAGAAAAAAAGAATTTAACAGCATTACTGTAAGAGCTTGTAATGGATGACATTTAACCTCAGTTTTGGGAATTTTTAACTGATTTTTTCGGTGGATTGCATCACACATGAATTCTCAAAAATCTGTAGACCTCGTTGTGCTGTGTGACAATTTGAGTGACTAATTGACAGGATACACTGAACAGTTTATAGGTCTCATCAAAGGAATATAGTATATACAAGTAAAGAAAGGTTTTCTTTTTTCTAATTTTTGAGAGACTCATGCTTGATTCTCACAATGAAGAAAAATTTAAATATGCAGAGCATTTTCACTAATCTTAGTCCTAAAAGGTTACCGTATATAAGAACAGTAACAACCTAATACAACTGACTACATGTTTTGCTTGATGTGTTACTTTTTGGCTGTTTTGGTGTCTGGGTGTGTGTTGTTTCTTCTTTTAGTCTTTCCCCCTTTTTTTCTTCCTTCACTGTGCTCTCAGAGATATGCCTCTGGATGCAAAATAAATCCACACTGCACTACCCTTGCCAGTGGACACATGCCTATTTAATTAATCTGTTTCTGGAATAATTGTTTCAGGGAACTTTAAGTTGGTCTCATATTTCAACCACGTTTCTAATGTTACAATTGGGAGGGATCCAAAGATTTATGAATTGCCAATTTAGAGTTTACCAGTATCTTATTTATATTGTGTCTTCACCTCCGCAATCAACCCTCCCTCACCTCTGGAATGGCATCTTCCACGCTGCAGGCAATATGGTAGGGAGGGAACGGCCTTGACCAGCCGCCACCAGTGCAATTTCTGCTCACTGATCCTGAAGAAACACGTCAAACATCATCTACATGTCACTTTGCAGAGCTAGCTTCACATGACTGTAAACATGTGGATCTTAAAGAACAAAACAAAAGATAAAATCTTACCATAACGACATATTGACTTGATCACAGTGATCATTTTCAAATCAGAATGTTAACACAACACTTCAGCGCTTTTGTTACTGTTACTGGTGACTTTAATTGCAGCACATTGGAGAGAACTCCTCTATCACTGACAACAAACTGGACGGTTTTAGGGCTGTGGCGGAGAGGAGCACATGGAACAGTTTTCATAATGAAAAACCCAGAATGCAGTCTCGAACACACACTGCGCTGACAGTGGAGCAGTTTTTCAAACGGACGCCTGCAGCTCTGCTGTCATACTGACAGATACAGGAAATCGTTTCTGCCAACTGCAGCAACTGCACAGTGTCCTGTTTTTTTGTGTGCCTGCCTGCCTCAGTCTGTCTGTGTGCCTGTCTGACCGTCTGTCAGGTAAGAATGAAATACTGTACTGAAGTTGACAAAGTTTTTAATTTTTTAACCTTAGCAAAAAAAATACATCCAATATAGCATTTTTTTTTTTTAATGCTATTTGCTGTTTGGAGCATATTTCTGATTGATCATGTTCTGTGTTATCGATTTACTGGGGTTAATTTCAAATTTGTAAATACAAAAATCAATGTTTTCATAACAAGGAAAGTTTTCAAACATTTTAAAACATTTTTGGAAAAAGTACATGACAAAAATCAAATATGGATTCATTCAGTCTATACTGTCCTTAAGTGTAATTCAACACAAATTAATTGAACATAACGTAACATTACTGCTTAATCCCTACACAATTAACCATGCAAATGCATGTCCATGCATCTTGACCATTCATGCTATAAGACGTGCGCAAAGCATTTAGATTTACAACTGAAGCTGCTTCAAAGGAGATGCAAACATCACCCTGTTTTTCTTATTCAAACACTAATGGATGTTATATTTGCTCATTTTATAGTTTATCTTTATTCCAGACTCATCGGTCCATAAAAAGAGCAACAAACACAAAAGAAAAGTGAGATAATAATAATGTCACTATCACCGCAAAATCCAAAGCAGACTAATTAATTTGTTGGTAAACATCTAATTGGATTACGGTCTTCTGTGCCAATGCGGCAAACCTGAGTCGAATCTATTTTACTATTTACCGAATACCTTTGAGAAACAACCATTATATTCAGAACACACACGTTGATTCAGATCTAGAGCACACACTATTTTCAATGTAAAAATAATTGTGCTTTTTCATGGTGCGGTTTTTCCAGTGTGATGGGTCACCTGTGTCGTTCTTGAAGAGGGAAAAGACAGAGGGACACGCTCTGTGGACAGTTTCTCCAACGGCTGCATGAGGCCAGCAGGCCACTGCATCCCAGATAGGATAGCAGCCTTTTTAGAGAAGATGCGAGAGGGTTTCACACAGGTGAGGGTCAAAGGGTCAAACAGTTCAGAACTCATACCCCAAAATTCCAATCTCACTGCTGAAATATAGAATTTTAAGAAGTTAAACTGTGTACATTAGTAAAACCAACAACAGCATTCATCAAGCACCCCAACACTTGCTCACCTCTGTGTATGTCTGTGTTTATCAATGTATATTGCACTGATGCAAAAATGAACAAGTGCTGACCAAGGATTTAATGCAGAGATAGACGACATCCATAATCATGAAATAATCTTTAAAGGTCTCATCTACAGATAAATCATGGTAATCGATCATTAACTATGTTTTCATTCTGCAGTTAGAATGTCAACCAGTCTTTCCTCATGGCAGACCATTTTCTGTGAAGCATTTATTCTTCTTTACATGCATTATATGAGCATTTGCAGAATATTGTATAGCTGCAGTCACTCTTGAATAGATATGAGCTTCTTCTACAGTGAAAACTGGATGCATGATTTGAAAATGGGAGACTCACCCTCTGTGCTGTTGTTTGCCTGCTCGGCGATGTACTGAAGGCAGTGGAGCTGCTCTTGTTCCAGCTGAAATATGTATTCACATTCAGGGTGCAAACTCAACCAAGCCTGGAGGTAGGAAAACAAGATGAGAAGGGAAAATAGAGGGAACGGACGTTCCAAAAGACATATGTGAGGCACACAGGTGAAGCATCCTGTAGTCACTTGTAATCACATCAGAAAAGTCTTTCATGTGTACAAAAAAGACGTCTCTTTTCAAAGCGAGGTGAGTCATTCTGCTTTCTCCCTGAAATAGTGACCTTTTGGCAAAACGTACCTATTTCTTTGGGTGTCATTAAACAAAATGATGTTTCACTGTAGTAAACAGAGAATTGAAGTCTAGAAAATTCTTTAAATCGGTTTGTCCCCGAGTACACAATGATTATCTTTACACAGTAGTGCTGCTACGACAGGCTTCTGTTTGTCCACACCTGCTGGACAGCTTCTTTTCCTGTCTTTCATATAAAAACAAAATAACTGGACTTGCATATGGCAATAATTCCTTCTTTAAATGTATACAAGCATCTCTGCTCAAGTAGGAAAGGGGCTCCAATACGAGGGGTCCTCTAGACGGAAAGTCATACTGGGTCTTATACACACTATCATAACCCTCATACACACTACTATACGCAGGTTATAGTAGTGTGTGTGAAAGATGAATGAGTGAGACTTCAGTAGTGTGTGTGAGAGAGAACAGCAGCCTGTGTGAGAGGCTGATCTGTGTGTGTGTGTGTGTGTGTGTGTGTGTGTGTGTGTGTGGTGTGGGTGTGTGTGTGTGTGTGTGGTGTGTGTGTGTGTGCGTGTGTGTGTGTGCGTGTGTGCGTGCGTGCATGGGTGTGTGTGTGTGTGTGGGTATAAATCAGCCCAGCCGTGAGGTAATCATCATGATGCCCTTTCATTTCTGAAATTACTCAGATTTTTATGCAAATGTTCATGCAGCATTTTCAAGCTGTTATTTCGGTCACTCTTTTACTTTTAGAACGACGTACTGTCGATTACTTGCAGCAGGGCACCACACCAAGTCACAGTGCTAATGAAGTCCTCTCTGTCCCTGACGCTCATATCCTTCAGACCTACGTCCTTGATTCAGCTCATTTCCATCTGACTTAAAAAGAATCCCTGAGAGGGAAACAAACGAGGCTGGAAGTAGATGCTACCAAAGACCAAATGAAACAAGCCTTCAGGAGATTAACTCCTGTTGAATCAGAATCATTTCCTCTTGGGATCCACCAAACCCCAAGTCACCAGCTTCCTGAGTACCGGCCGATAGAGCGGAATGGCTGCGTGTGCTACAAACATGAGTTTCATTAACAGGATCTCAGTAGGGGGAGGAAACACTGCACCCACACAAATCCACCAAGAGGATAGCTGTCTGAACATTTTCAGCACACACGCACATGCACACGCACGCATGCACACACACACACACACACACACACACACACACACACACACACACACACACACTGTTTTAGAATAAAACTTGTGAGTTTACTGACCTGATCTAAACAAGGTGCAACAGGAATCTACAAGAAAACGCAAAATAGCTGTCACCTCTGATCCACCACTCTAATTTGAAATTGAGTGAAAATGTAAAATAAATTGCTACATAAGTGGAAGTTTTAATGACATCACAGAAGTGTCTGCAAAAGGGTGTAATCCACGTACTTAAGACATTTCAACAATGCCAATTACAGCACCACTGTTTCAATGTTTTATGTAAACCACATGTAGATATTTAACAACAAAAAGTCAATACAGTTTTTCATGAGCAGTCACTTAAACATGTTTCTTGGCGCTGAGAAAGAAACAATTTA
The DNA here is from genome assembly GCF_902148845.1 of Salarias fasciatus. Classification (NCBI taxonomy): domain Eukaryota; kingdom Metazoa; phylum Chordata; class Actinopteri; order Blenniiformes; family Blenniidae; genus Salarias; species Salarias fasciatus. Next base: position 20,139,175 of record NC_043766.1, on the reverse strand, counting down.
GAGCTATTATTGCCCCAAGCCCATCCAAATTCTTTCTTCCTGTTCTCCCACCATAACAACCCCACCGTTGCTCCTCATTTTCTGTCAGTCAACAAGTTTGCCATCTCACACATACCAACATGATTATGTTGTTGGAATACAGCTGGAGTTTGTGTTTGTGCAGAACAACAAACCACTCGAAAGCAGCGACAGAATAAACAGGAATGGGAAACACTCCGAAAATGAGCAAAAATGAACTGACCGCTAATGCACCAAAGACATGCTCACCTTCACCACCAGCAAGTGGAAACAAATAGCATCAGCTCAATGCCACCAGTGCCTCTATCAGCTGAGAGCAGAAATGTTGAAAAAAAAAAAAGATCTTGCATAAACCCCTGCTAGTCCTCTTTGCTCCTAATGCAATGCTAATTAATGTAATGAGAGGTGTTATTGTGCCATTTACCCAGTAATTACAACACCTACTGTTTAAAAGAGGTGTGGGAAGAAAATAAAAAGGTTTATTTTGCCTCCTGGAGCGACATTAAATTCAGGCATTAGGCATTTTGGATATTTTGAACGTCTTCATATTACAGTGGTGTGTTTGTTCTCTGCAACTTGAGTCTATAATGTGTTTAATTATTGTTTTAGGCAGGAAGTTAGAACATTCATATTCATTTCAGAAACATCTATGCTAATTGTGAAAAAAAAATCTGAACATGAAAAACAAAACAAAACAAAACAAATGAAGGATGGGATTTGAGGTAAAATCCATAGAAGGGAAAACTGGACAAAGAAAAGCCATATAATGAAAGACAATGTATTTTATATTAAAAGAGAGTGCCTATGTAGGTGCCCCCCCCCCAAGCCCCTCCCCATGGGGGTCACCACATATCATTGCAACTTTCACCACAGACAATGAGTTTTTACATCAGATGCTCTTTTTGATGCAACCAGGCTTCAAAGCCAGTTCAAAGCCAGGACAGAGTTTAGGGGGGCTTCTCCATCCGACTGTCGCCTTGTTCTGCTTAGGACCAGGCACTATCGAAGCCATTAAACATGCAGTATGAGACATGGTGAGATGGTTGTATAATGAGCCAGGTAGCAGTTGTCATGGTTGGTTGAAGCTTTATTGAAGCTTTAGTTTACCTGAAATTCTTTTTCACATTCACAGTTAACAACCCAGCACCTGGTGAAAACCATGGTCACTTTAATAATTAACTAAACAACCACCTCAAGCTCAAGCAAGGCTCTGCGGTTCAAAAGCAGGGGCATCATCTCAATGGAGCAGTGTGTGTGTACATAGATTATGCTTGCATTGTATATTTTTTCCTGCACTCACCGTTGGGATTCAGTGCCAAAAGGCACTTCAACACGTGGACAAGTCAAGCAAAGAATAGAGCCATCAACCACTTGAATGGAAGACGATGTGTTCAACAACTGGGGTGCAGTCATAAAAATGGGTCATGCATGTTCTACATAAGACGCTGTGCACGTTTAAAGGCCAGCGGGCGAGGAAACAAAGTGAGAGTCAAGGCTGGGTGGATGTTCGGGTGTGGTACATGGAGGAGCTCATGGAAACTAAATGCGAGGCCAAAGGCCCTTTCGCACTACAGCTTCTCCACTGTAAAACCCTCTGAAGGGTGAAGCCCATTATCCACTTACTACCCAAAAAGGGGCCAAAGCATTGGGCTCGCTTTGCAGACGTTTGTCTTTCCAACAACAGGCGAAATGCACTTTCTCACTGCTGCTGATGCAAAATATTGAACACGCTCATATATTCAGAAAGAGAAAACACGCATTGGCAGCATCTGAACTTAACATTACTAGCACAGAAATTAAGAGAGTTTGACATTTGAGAACATTTTATGATTTTTTCCTGCCTACTTGTCCCGAGCAGGATATGAAACTGAAGCCAAAACTCAGTTTGTATATTTTAGCATCAGGGACTTGTAGACAGATCAGGTCTCATATTTCATAAATTAGAATGAATGTAAGTCACTTGATGAATCCCCAATTCAGCATTCATCCAATTCATGCTTAACTATTCATACTAGGAACAGTTCGGAGTTAAAATGGTAAATGGAGTTAAGAGACACAAAGTGGCAAAATGTTTGAGGAATTCAAAATTACAATCTGCAAACTGCCACCCATAGACTTGCTTTGCTTGTCTCAGGGCCACAATGTCCCTGTGTATGCGTCTTAGCGAAATAGTGAGAAAAGAGGAGTGAGGCCAATCCGAGCTCTGTTATTTCTCCGAGACAACAAAATCACATTCAAACCTGGTTAATCTTCTGGGTCAACCCATATTTGTTGCCAGTGTAATATTTATGTCTTCATAGGCAATACACTTTGTATATATAAATATATTTATTTAGTCTTGTCAATTTGACTTCAAACTTCAGTGAAAAAGTTCAGTGTTCGCACATTTGCCACACTGGTAGGAGAGGAGGACACATGCAAACAATGCAGTTTATGCTTTTACGTTCTCCGAGTGTGCAGAGCATAGAGTGGCCAGTGCCATTAAAGCAGAAAGGCAAGCCACAAAACACAAGGCTCCACATATAACTTCATTAATTCATTATTATTTATTTTGTATAGACAAAAAGGAAAGAGCGGCATGGGGCATAGTATAACTTTAGATTATGTTTTACAGAATGACAGTAATGTTAATTAGCTGATCTCAAGTTAATTTTTTTTTTAAATTGTCTATATCTACATTTAACTGGCACAGAAGAAAGAGAAACTGAGCAGCAGTCCATCTGCTGACAGTGGAATGAATCAGCTGTAGCTCCGGATGAGTAATGTCTCACTCTCTTTTTTCACTCCAGCCACAAGAAGTAATCTTGTTGACCCCTAATTTATTTATTTTTTGTTTGATCTGTTTGATCTGTTACTGAAATGATCATTTCAATAGTACTGGAAATAGAAGTAGAGATTGATCCTATATTATCAAAGCACGTGTTCATTCTGTGGTGAGCAGCTGATCGTAATTCAGTGTGGTCTTCAGCAGTGAAAGCAAATGAAGAAGCAAATGGTGAGTGACCCCTCTCTCTCTCTCTCTGTCTCTTTCTCTCTCACACACACACACACACACACACACACACACACACACACACACAGATCATCATACCATCCGTTTGTCTGGTTCTCAAATTTATATTCTGTTTTGGAAATTAGCAAAAAGTAATAGTCCTATGAAAACTCGTTTAATAAAATACTGTGTCAGCCTATGAGTGTAAACACACGGTGCCATTTGTTGATAGTCATCCTTTTTCACTGTTGATTGAACAAGACAGATAGAAAACTTCATAAAAAGTAAAAATAATAACTTATACTAAAGTCCTGTAAAAGCAAATAGATGCTAACTTATTTAAGTGATTTCAGTAGATGAATACCTTGGATAACATACTATTTGTGTCTGCAGTGTGTGTTATTATTGCTATGTGTGTTCGTCTGAACAGAAAACCAGACTTCAGAGTTTTTCAGCTGCTCATTGAGCATCACATTGTGTAGTATCAAATGAAAACTTACTTAGATTTAATCATTCCTTTTTGCTTACTTTAAGCATGTACTTTCAAGTACGCTTTTTCTGTCATTGCGGTTCAAATGTCAAATTTCATGGAACCTTCAGTTTTCTCCTTCTATCTTTATTTTGTTTTTGGGTTTTTTTACATTTGCCCTCAAACTTTCAGGTTTTCACCTATAAGGCACACAGACACAATGTGAAGATCTGCATGCAAAGAAAGAAGGGTTCAGAAGTAATAAATCAATACAATACAATCTAGCAAAATCATGCAGTTATTTTTTCATCATTACACGATCTGATGATTTGTTTCATAAATCATCACACCCTCACAGGCTACAGTCCATCAAAGAGCCAAAAAGACAATTATCATTTAGCAGAGTCCAAACTATAATGCTGTCTGTGTAGTTTTTCACCAGATAGATTATGTTCAGGTAAATATTGGGTAAATACTGTAGAAAATAAACCCACATTCACAGTTTTAACCAGTGAAGAGTGTGGCTTTTTATTTAAATGCACCTATTCACATGTCACACACACCAGATACTCACTGCAATCTATCTTTATGCATCAAAACAAACGCACGGGACATTATTATTTATTATTATTATTATATTATTATATTATTATTATTATACTAATTTAAGTGCTAGGGACTTTCTCTCACACTCTGCAACCCTCGCCTCATAATGACAGATTTGACTAATAATTTTGACACGAGGAGATTTGCCCCCAATACAGCAAGTCCAGAAAAAAACACGGATACACGCTCACATTTTTCCAATAAGCCCATAATTATTATAAATAAATATGTGTATATCTCACAGGAGACGGACTGTGACAAGAGATGCTGCATCATGGCACATTTAAAGTAATAAATATCCACTTATTCAAACACGGTGAAATAAAGGAATACTTCTAGTTTCTACAAAATGACCATTCTGATAGTGCCCGACCGTCTTCCCAATGTGTTGCATGAATTGTATCAATTATATTGTATCAATCGAGAATTCCGAATTAAGGTGATTTGTTAAAGATTTAAAAATGAGTGTTATTGTTGTTGTTATTCTCGCGGAGTAGCTATCAATATCAACACTATGTCGCAACTATGAAGTTTTCAGGTGATTAACAAATAAGAAGTAAAAACAAAGAAGAACATGCAGGTGAACTTACAGGTGAGGCCAAACACAGCGTGAGGAAAAGGCTCCTCGTGTGGAGGCAGGGCATGGTGCTCAGTGTCCTCCTCTCACTCCAAACGTGGCGCTTCGCCGAGACGCACTCTACTCCTGCTGGATGAAGCGATGTTGTGCGCTCGCTTCCCAGGTGCACACACACACAGCGACACACGTCAAGAGAGCAGCAATACACACAGTAGCTCTGGTGTGTATTTCCACAGTAAGGGCTCTCTGTTGCCACACTGACCGCAGGCCATGCTTATGCGTAAAAATTGATCATTCTGACATCTCCCTAACCAAGGAGAAATACTGCCAATGATGGCAAAACGTGGAGAGTATACTGCTTCCACCAACGTCTGTAATATTGTTAAAACAAATTACATCCTTTTATTCTGAAGTCACACATTTCCTTGTGATGAAGTCTGCAGACTTTACACTTTTAAATCCACATTTTCTCTACTGCTCCGGACAGTGTCGCCAAACACACGATCAGCGTTTACGGAGGGTCTCCACCCAGAGGTCTGAACCCAGGCAGAGCCGGTGTCTTGCTAAAGAGTGACTGCCTGCCAAAAACTGATTTCCAGTCTCGGACAGCTGAAAAGCGCAGCTTCTGTGGCTCTGCGGCACCTGTCCTACCACTAAGCGGAATAAGCGCCTGCTTAGGGCCCTGCGGCCACTAGGGGGCCCCCACGCGATGGCTGTGGAGTTTTTAGCTTTATTCTTGATCTATTTTTACCACAGGAAATTTAATGTAAAAGATTGTTTTCTCAACATTAGCCTGATCCAGATGAAACTGTATTTGTTTTTATTTTACCATGTCCTAAAATTACTTTTTTTTTTTTAAACTATTGACAATTGCTTTTGTCAAGCCCAGCCTTTAATTTTTGCAGTTCTGCACTTATCCTTAGTTTAATGATTAAACTCTAAGATAAAATTAGAAAACAAAAAGAATACACTAAACGTTTTTGTGTTTCCCCTCAACAGGCCCTTCATCATCCTACACTGAAGCCAAGTCATTTCCCCCCCCCCCCCCCCCCCCCCCCCCCCCCCCCCCCCCCCCCGGAGTTAGTTCCCTTGATACATTTGGTAAGTTTTGTTTCCTGCCAATTCATGGAGGCCATTCTTGGGAAGTGAAATTGTGTTCACAAAAGGATTTCTAACTTAATTTGCTCTTCAGGTCCATCTGCTCTTAGGACCTCTCCCCCACTACCACCAGTTGATCCTGCTCTATGGCCTTCACCTCTGTCTGGCAAAGTGAGGACTGAGATAGTCCAGAGAGGGCCTGCAGAGGTAGACCGAGACTTTGAATTCTCCAAGTTCCAATTAAATCAAAGATTTCACTACCATTACATGTTTCAGACCCTTACAAATGGTGAGAAAATCCGTCGGACTTGGTTAAAGCTCATATACGGAGTTTTGAAAGAATGACAGGTTTTTTTTAATCCAATGCCTCGAGGTTCCGCCCTCCCTCTGCTTTCCAAGCCACGCCCCTTTAATTGTGCTTTTTTTTTTTTTTTAACCAGCCTTTGATTTGGGATAAGTGTGGTTACAACTGCTGAACTTCAGCTAAAGAACTTATTTTCATCAGTTCTTTCTTCTTGCTGCAGGTTGGATCAAATTCAGTTGGAGCAATGTCTTTGCTCCCCTTCATCTCACTCTGCTCTCCTCTTGGCCCTTTCCCTCTTGTCTCCATGCTTGTTCTGATTGTCATAAACCACTCCTTTTGTGTCATGGCTCTCATATCGTCTTGTTTTCTTGATTGTGAATGACACTGTTTGGAAAACACCTTGTGTGTATTTTTTAGTTGATAGTTTCAAATAAAATAAGTGAATGGTTTTTTTGCTTCCCCTCATCAAACTCACCATATTTGTTGGAACACCATCAAATAATATTGTAGCGTTACGACACTGAAGCAAATACTGGGAAATACTTTTTCTTTTGAGATCACTACGCCCAGACGCCATGTTTAGTAAGTAGTTCCGTCTTAGCAATCTTCGCATAAACAACTCAATCTGGTAATTTTGCATTAATCTTTCACAGCGTAGTGAATGTGCAGATTATAACGTGTCCACCAAAGCGTTTTGGGGTTGTTGGATTGTGTATTTGATGAGTTTGACGAGGGGAACCAAAAATACCATTCACTTCCATTGTGTCCGTCCCAAAAACCTTCCCCGACTCGCCTCTGAATAAACAACAGCTCGCCCTCACAAACAAAGTAAGTATGATGTTCGAAATGACTAAGGAATTGCGCTAAATGGGCCAATTTGCCAAAATGTTGAAGTATCCCTTTAAGTGGACGGTGTTGGCCTGGCCGGCTGCTGTTTTCCCTTGGGGAATTCAGGCTGCGGCGTAGGCCCTGGTCATGTGCCGGTGTGACTGTGGGAGTCTTGACCGATTCGTGCGTGTTCTGGTGAGTTGTGTCACGGTTTCACTTGGACACGTGTACGGTCAGCGCCTCGGTGCGAGGATGCTTGACATCAGTGTCTTGGGGGCTTGGTGGGCGGTACTTGACGTACGGCCTGCTTGTTTCCTCTTCCGCGCCAATCTTGTCAGCCTGTCCAGCTGGGGGTACATTTATCCCTACGGCCTCCGCCTTGATAAGTTATGTAATGGAAATTTTATGTATTTGATGCAAGTGATGGTTATCAACTTAAGTAGACTCCTTAGCAGACGGCCCCCTGGACTCCTGACACCAAGAAACCCAAATGGGGGTTCTCTCCTGTTTGTCCTGTTGCATTTTAAGCAGATGTGTCTCCCCCTGACCGGGTGTAATCTCCAAATGGTATCTGTGGTCTGTATGCTGTTCTTCTCTGATGCATCAGCAGCCATAGGGGGTTGAAGTGGGTTGGGTGGTTGGAGTTGTTCCTTTGTCACTTCATATGTTAAATATGTGTCCCTTCTTGACTGAAGGCAGCCTCTAAGACATGTTAATGACATTAACATGTCTGCCCCTGGCCCCAAGGGTTCAGGGCGGGGTATAAATATCAGTCTGTATCTCAGAACTTCAGAACTCACACTGACTGAACAGTGGTGACTTCTCTCCTGTTGCAACTGGAAATAAAGGAACCAATAAGGAACTCATCGTTGGTGCATTTATTAATAGAATTTCCACAACAGTTACCAATAGCGAAGCCCGTAGGTGGGCTAAGCACCACACAAAGTAATAATAATAGTTACTAGACAAAATTGCAGTTCTACGAGTGTGTGCGTGCCCACCTAGATGCAAGCCCAGCTGGACTGCTTCTATTCTCCTGGGCTGATTCGAAGAAGGGAGATTTAGGAAGCCGTTTGGCTTATATTGCCTTGGAGCGGGGCGGGGCGTGTGCCAGCGCCTGGGCATGATTGGCGCGGCCACTCTTTTGATCTGTCTCAGTGTCTGACTGGCGCCAAAGGAGGTTACCAATAGCGAAGTCCGTAGGTGGGCACGCACACACTTGTAGAACTGTAGTTATGTCTAGTAACTATTATTTATTAAACTCTCTGAAATTTCTCAGCTATCCAGTGAAGAAAGTGTTAAACTGAACAATTTACAATCTGAATTAGATTCCTTATACTTAGAGAAAGCAAAAGGGGCATTTGTACGTTCTCAAGCTCGATGGTTGGAAGAGGGTAGAAAAAAAATTGTCATATTTGAAAAAGAAAATTACAAAATTAAATATCAACAATTTTGTTACAGACGACAGTAATTTAAAAAAAGTGAGATCTTCAGGTTTTATTCTAAGTTGTATGAATCTGAATACTCGGAACCTGACTGTCTGACATTTTTGAATAGTCTGGACGGATTTATTAAAAAAATTGATTTTGGTTTCAAACAGGACCACTGGAAGGAGTATTTTGTCCACTTTCATCAGTCCGGCTCGGTTTCCTCTTCACCTCCAGCAGCTGAGCTAAGCTAACTACGATGCTAACAGCTGGGATCCAGCCAGTGGATGCAGAGAGACAATAAAGGTATGTATGATCTTGTCTCACTATAAAAATGATAGGGATAGGGCGTGGGTCCAAAATCTTTGGAGTATTCCTTTAAGTGGTTCACTGGAGTTAATGTCATTTAAAGCGTTCTGCACTGAGGAGCATTCAGACAGTAGAGGAGCCCATTCTAAACTATGGCCATCATGTTCATAGAGGGAAAAGTGTAATTAATTAGGTTTAGAATAGAATAGGGTATCTGATTTTGTGTCTTGCATTGTGGGGCTTCCAAAAGGTATCCTGCTTAGGGTCCCAAGATGTCTAGAGCCCGCCCTGAATCCAGAGGTCTGAACCCAGAGGTCTAAACCCAGGGGTCTGAGCTCAGGGGCTCAGGGTCCTCAGCCATGCTGTCATGGCTCCAGGTAGCTTTTACAAAATTAAAGGTCAATAAAATGTTGCTCTTGTTTTTGTTTTTATTCTTGATGCAATTAAAAAACACATTTCAGTATAGGGGAAATTGGCAGCCACAGAATTCAAAGTGTATCGTCTAGAGATGTAACATCTCACTTCCAAAGGGGTCCTATAAGGAAAAAGAATTGAGAAACTAAACTCATAGAAACTGCAATAAAAGATCATAAGTTACTTCTCAACTGTAGTTCTGTGAGTTCATAAAGCCAATATAAACTACATTTTTGGTATATACTGCCTTGCACTGTTAATTCCCTTGTGTCTGAAGGGTGCTATATATATACTTTAAATCAATTTAAAACAACAATGTAAAACAACCCCAATGCTGGGGTCTAAGAATATCAAATAGTAATATAACTGCACAGAATTCCAATAGATGAAATGGATTTAATGGCTAGTCACAAAGTTTTATAACTAGAGTGTAAAAAAAAAAAACTTTGAATGCATTTCTTTCAAAATGTAAAAGTGCTTGAAAATGAAATAAATCAGAATACAAATAAAAATCTGGTTTTAATGCATCCACAAGGGTTTTTTTTCTCTTATGATTATTCAAGCTATTTCAAAACTGAGTTGTGAAGTAGAACAGCTCTGATAGCTTTATTATCTCTATACCAGTGGTTCACAAATTCTTCACAGGATGTTCAGCCTGAGAAAATATCAAAGTACCACTGGAACATTGGTTAGCTGGGATCACCTGAAGAACATAAAGCAGTGCAGACAGAAGGCGGGTGAATTTTCTCAAAGTCAAAAATAGTGTCTATTCCTTGCCAACGTAACAGGAACGTTATATTGCTGACACCAGATACAAAAATAATGCAGACACAGTTCAGAGGACATCAGAGACGTCACTCTCACATTTTATTCAGGTTTGCTGGGTGTGTGACAGATCTCTCACTTCCTGTTGCAATGATTTGTGCATATGTTATTACCCCCGAAGAATCCTTCAAAAACAGAAAATATAAAAGTCTGCTCGTTTGTTAATCATATAAAAAAACCAAGCAGGTTTTACATTGGTTGTAACCATTTTAAAAATATGTATCAAAGTGCAACTGTTCAGAGTAAATGTGAAGATTTGCATGCAGTACTTTACACCTGTCAAAGACAGAAAAGAATCTGACTGTAGCGCAGACTTGTACAAAAGCAGCATTTTCATTTCACTGATTAATGTAGAGTTGTGTCCAAAAGTGACCTAAATCATTTTTGTCCTTGTTGCTTCGTTTTCAAAACAACATAAACAGTGACAAACACCAGGCAATATTGAAACCCGTCAGATCAAAAGAACAAGAAAATCTGAAGTGATTTGCTTCCGAATGACAAAATGATTCCAAAAAATGAAAATAAAACATAAATCCGATAAAGATACCTCGAAGTCACATCATCATGCATAATATGATTTAAGTGTTAACAGAAATAGTCTTTTCCTGAATGATTCATACCAAATGTTGCTTTCTGAACGGATAACAAAGAGTGAAGTACAGTTACAAAATAGCAAACTAATCCCTGGCAGTCAGAATAATTAGGCACTTTTAAAGTACAATAGCTCATCAATAGACAGTCATTCACATGGTTTAGCACAAAGTCAGTCTGACCACATATAAGACGCTGTCAGATCTGGATGAAAAACGTCGGTTGCAAAAGGCTCATTTTTACTTTTCCAGAAATATTATCAGCACATGATACCAATGGAGAGCAATTGCATTTCCCAATCCTATGATTTACTTCAAGTGCAAATGCTTCTTTACAGAGTGGAAGTTGTACTTTTTTTAATTGATCACACTAGCTTGAATCTTTTCTGCACTGACCAAGTGCAGAAACAAACAAACAAAAAATAATTTCACTCTTATCAAATAAATGTCAAACAAAGCTTCTAATTGCACTTCTGCTTTTATGGCCATGAATTAAAAAAAACATTTAAAACTGGCAGAGCATTTTAATAAGTTAAATATTCCTGGATCTTCGTCATTGGTTCAGTCTTTTTTCCACATATTGCCAGAGTTACTTGCAGCAACTCAAATTCCCCAATGTTACAAATGAATCTGAGAAAGGAAAAAACTTAGACCGACACTCTAGAAGAAACTAAAAACTCTCCATATAAAACATGCTAAGCTTGATTAGGTAAAAGCTTGTGTAGTACTTGGTGGCTACAAAAAAAAAAAAATTGTATAAAGATTTAATTTCATTTCCCTGTAAAACACACAATCTACCACAATCACTCAGGCCACATGTCAAACAAGAGCAAATCTGAAAAGACCAAAACCACTGATTTAAATTATAAATATGTTTTTGGATCATTAACTACTTGGTTTCTGAAATTGAAAGAAATATAAAGATCATTGAAGGGCCTCCTTGTCAATTTCCCTTTAGCCACCTCAACTTGATGTTAATGCCTTAGAGCTCTGGTGTGAAACTTCAGGGACAGTCGCTCCCGTCGTAGATCACAGGTTTCTCCATCGTCAGATGGTAGGAGACCTTTTTGGAAATGAACCTGTTGAAAAAAAAAAAAGTTATCATTAGTGGGACAAAAACAACTCTACGAACGAAGTGGATTGAGAAAAGGCAAGAAGAGGAGATTAGAATTTAAGAGAAAAATGTAACGTGCAAAATGAAGAAGAAAATGTTTTTGTGCTGTGAGACTGGACCAGACTGAACGTGCAACTTCAGGAAAAGTCAAACATAAACCAATTAAAACGGATGTAGAAGAAGCAATTATCAAACGGTCCGTGACTGAAGGAGTGTGACATGAGGGCTGAGTATCATGTACACTGGGTGCTCATGTCAACACAAAATAGGAGGTCTGTGAATCAGTTCTATAAATGGATCAGCAGGTCGATACGTGTGTGTGTGTGTGTGTGTGTGTGTGTGTGTGTGTGTGTGTGTGTGTGTGTGTGTGTGTGTGTGAATGTAAATTTAAACTGTTGACTCTGATTTCACACAGAGGGGATATGACTTATCCAACTCTACCTACATTATATATACTAAATAATTGCAAAAATTGCCACATAATGCATTGAGAGTTAGAGATAACATTGTAACGACACCCATCTAATCTGGAGACTTCAGAAGAAATGTCTTACCTTGAGAAGGAGTTGTCAAAGATAAGTGTGTAGAGGCCTGGATGTCGAACTTTCAGCTGTCCCTGTATCTTCTCTTTATGGGAATTGCAGCGAGTCAGAGGAATTAGGACCTGAGAGCAAAAAAAAAAAAAAAAAAAAAAAAAAAAAACAACAACAAAACATTAAACTCAGAAGAAACAGATTAAATATAAGTTTTCTAATAGTTCTAAAAATGGCATTTCAATAACCTACTAAGATAATGCAATACAGTGATAAGCCTATAAGCAAGGCAAGGAATTGTAGACTATTTGTATTGCACATAAGGAATTGCTAGGAAAAGAAGAAATACTATTTAACATTTAAAGTACAGGCCAATCCACCCTGCTAGGAAATACTGCAGTTTGGTAGTGTTTCTCACTCTAATTTTTGTGAGGTCAACAAAAATGGCCCTTCTTTCTGCAGGGAGTGTCCATGAGAGCACACACAAGTGAACCCCAGTCATATGTTCTGCCTTAAGGTTTTATGCATTTTATTGTTGAGACAATGGGATTTTATTTATTGTAGACTCATGGTGTTTTTTTTTTCCATTGCCACCGATTATGCTGCTCTGTATAAACTCATGAACTTATACTTGCACTTGTACATGAAATTTCCCAACCCCAGCTTCAATGCATCCAAAAAAAAAAAAAAAAAAAAAAAAACCAGCATAAAATGTACCTTTGACTGTTCCACTGGTGTGTCCATGAGTTCCCGGTAAACTACACTAAAGGAGATACTCTTGGGCTCAGAGGAAAATATCCAGCTGATGCTTGGCCCGCTGTCACCTACAACAACACTGATGGTGCTGTAACAGCTGGACTTGATGAAGAGCTCCTTCGAACCATCAACAAACTGGGAAATATCGTCCAGGCTGAGTGGGACGTCCATCCTGTGATGAGGTTTAAAGGTGTATTATAGACCCATTATTGACCTCAGTGGCGTTAATCATGCTCGAAGGAGAGGTATTTCAGTGAATTCTTACGTGATTTCTCCGGATTTGAGTAAGTGAATTTCAGAATCCTGGACAGTGGGAACCTGTTCCTCATCAGGGGTCACATCTCCAACGCCTCTGAAAAACCCAATACAACAGCTATGAGAACTATTATGAGGCATAAATGTAACTGCATAAAACAAAATGATAATCACTTTTAATGAAACACAGCAGAAAAAAACTGAGCCATCGCAGCCTTTTTATCATGCCCAGTTTAGGATCAGTGGGGTGTGCAGGTGATGTCCAGAGTGAGAGGGATATTTTAAATACTGCTGTATTGCTTTAATAGTGAGTCACTGCAAACATCTGTGAGGGTGGAGTGGTTTGTTTTCAGTGTGCTCCGCAATCCTCACCACCTGCTACAGGTCCTTCCTGTTTTCCACTAGAAGGAGCAGCAGTGGGTCTATGACTGACAGGTACAAATGACCAGGAACTTAATTCATATATGAACTTATCTCAGCACCCTGGAGAGAAATTCATAGACGCCTATGAATTTGAAGTGTCGGTCCTTCTGTAAGCGTTGGTTATGTACTTGCATTTCCTGATTTTGTCATTTCATTAGTCTCTGCGGGGAGAATTTCAATGTCACTTGTCAGAATAGCATCTTGTGAAATGTTGAAATGCTCATGGCTATTCCATGGACTTGTTAATTCAACCAAACGGTAGAAAACCAAGAATGCTTACCATCTCTTCAGGAGCCATAATAAGACATTAACAGCAGTTCTGACCTTTTACTAGACACGAGGAAAGTCTCAAGTGATCTGCTGTTATTTATAGCAATGTTATATATACACATGCACACTTATTACTTGTTTTCATTTATCCTACCAAACTGACTGGTAACTGGTAACCCGGGGGGATTACCAGTCAATGACAGCCACATGCCATCTGTGTTTATTTTCCTATTGCTTCTGTTCAGCTCTAAGACAAATGACAGACTCACATATTCAGTGGTCCTGGATGCTGTCGGTCTTGTTCTCCTTCCAGGGAGCCTCCTGTGGTCTGAGAGGCGGCGTCGCTATCATAGACGCCGTTCACCTCCTCTTCTGTGATGATATCGAAAGCGCCATCATCAGATCTTGGACTGGGGTCTGAAACTGGGAGATAACTCACAGATTCAACAAACTAAATAGCAGAAAACACTACCCAGAAAACTGTAGAGATTAAACATCACTGGACATATAAAGTATGAACAGAGCAGAAATTAATCTACACACTAATTTCTCCAACAGTTTATTTGGATTTTTCTTTCTTTGGTCTTGTCTGGACTAAACACCTTCTATTTAGATGGGAAGGTCAGTGTCTTCCTGTGGTGTTTATTAACTTCAAATTCTTAGCAACAGCTTTAGTGGTTTCCCATTATTACCAAGTCATTTATTTTCACTTCTGCTTTTATTCTAAAGGGGTGACTACACATTGCCCCGTAAACCAGACCCGCCCACTCCTCATCCGCTTTTGGATTTTGGAGTTGAGCTCAGTCTGGGTAGGAGCCCATAGAAGGGGTTTTCACTCGGTCGTGAAACGGCCAAACCAATCAGCGTTTCCGCTTTTTGTTTTCAAATTTTTTGGGCGAATTCCGGTGGCTAAACCGGAAGTGACGCCATCACTGCGTGTAGCGGAGATTATGGACTTTAACTTTAACTATCATCTGAAAGCTGCAATAAGTAAAGTTATAGCCAAAATACCAAGTATTACAACAATCAAGCAAGAGCAGGAGTCTGCGCTTGGTGAGTTTCTTACAGGAAAAGACATTGTCACGTGTCTTTGTGTGTAGGGAAGCTGGAGATAATGAGCTGATGCTAACCCTTAGAGAAGCGAACGCATTTGGATGACGTATTTGTGTTAAAGCGCTGATTGGCTGAAGTGCGCTGTCTGTCAAAGGAGTAACCGACACCCCCTGTAAGAAGTTTCTATGGGCTCCTATCCAGACTAAGCCCAAATCCAAATCCAAATGCGGATGAGGAGTGAGCGGGTCTGGTTTACAAGGCTAGACTACACAGAAACATTACAGAAACATAAGAGCCAATAAATGTAAAAGAAATCTCTGGTTTGGAATGCTGTTGTGAACAAACAGGCAGCTCTACTCTAACACGCCCCTTACCTGTTACTCGGGGAGTGGGTTTATAGGGAGCTGGTTCAGGAGGAGGCTGAGGTCCAGCGCCCGGAGGAGGGGGCTGCACATCAGATGGACTCAGCTCTGCGTCTGTGAACCTCTCTTCCACCGCACTGTGCTGCGTGTAACAGTCTTTACAGCAGCGCTCCTTCTTCCCACTTTGCTTGGTCATGACAAAGTTGTTACTGCAGTAGTAGCAGAAGATGCGACCGCAAAGCCTAAAACATGATGAATACATGTCACCATTACTGTATTCCACTTTCCAAGATGCAAAACTGGAAATGATTATGTATGCATTTCATAACAGAGAGGGTAAAAAGCCCACCTGCAGTGATGTCTGCGCAGCAACCAGGTAAACTGGCTCTGGCAGTCCAGACAGTTTGTGGCCTCCTTATCCACCAACCACCAGCGCTCCTCTGCTCGCAGTTTCTGCTCGAACTCCAGGGCATCAGACTTCTGCCACAGAGCATCTTTGTCCCTGCATATGCATGAAAAAAACATGTTAGGTGACATTTAGTGTCGTCTCAAAAAACTTTAACTCTGCTTAAATTTTCTTCAGATAACCTGACAGCAATTTTACTGTTCCTCTCTCCTGAATATCACTGCACACCCTCGTGTCTGTTTTGTAGGATTCCTTGTAAATAAACTCTACCAAACCTGTAATGCTGATGGCTTGTGAGCAAAAAGGGCTGGGTAGATCATTACTGTGTTTTATTGCTCAAAGAAAATGAAGTTTTTGAATCAACCGTGTGTGTAAAAATATCTTCCATCCTCACATCTCATGTCAGTCTCTCTGCCTGTTACAGTCTTCATGAAAGACTTTCTTTCACATGTGATCTCAGGCAATTATTTCTGCATTCAAAGAAATGCATGCCTCTGATCCTTATCCGTCTCAACCTTCTTAGGCCTAACCTTCACTGGCAACTCAAACATTAGAGGAATGTTTTCGCAAGATGATCAAATTCAGACAACAGACTGAGACTGCCAAAGTGAAAGACAAGACATGTCTTTTCAATAAAAATCTTGTTTTGCTGCAATTGACCAGGTCTGTGCAAACGACAGCCATACTTAATGAGTTCTATGAGTCGTTCTTCCAGGTTGGTCTTGGTTCTGTTGAGGTCGTCAATCTCTGCAGTCATTTTGATTAACTGCGTTTTTTGGTCTGCTTCAGTCATGTTCAGTTTCTGTTCCAAGTTCTCACAGAGTTTTTGTGCTTCCGAGCGCTCTTCTTCTGCCCTGAGGAGAGAAAAATGAAATTAGCGTTCACGTTTTTAAAATTTTGAATATTGTAGATGCTGCCGGTCATAAACTCACTTGGTCAATGTGTCTCTCAGTTGCTGAATTTCGTTATCACTGTCACGAATCATGGCTTCTGTCTTTGTGATGTGAGCATCTTTCTCCACAGTCAGCTGCAAATATTGCTCATTCTCGGTCTAATTAAACAATTAAAGCAAAAATAATGAGAAAACATCTCAGAATAACATTTAAAAACAAAACACTAAACTTTTGAACCTTTTTTGTTGACTGAGTTCAGTTTTTCTGCTATTCTACTCTGTTCAGTTTCAGACTACTAAACATTGAAATAGAAAAATAAAAAAATGCAGTAAATGTTTCAACGGATGTGTCATATTGGGCTGAACTGTAACATTCCAAGAAACTGAAAGACGTTTCTGACTGAAGCTAGTGTAGACACATAAACAACATCCCGAGCCACTACTACTTCACAAACATCAAACACAAACTTCTCAGTAAAATAACAAAACCCAAACCTCTTTCATTATCCAAATTTTATGATCTACATTCACCAACAAAGGAGGGCTTTGCTTTTCCATATTTTTGTTATCACAAGTTTGTTCCTTCTATTCCTCCTTGGATTTGTAACCAGGATGTTTCATTTGTAAAAAAAAAAAAAAGAAGAAGAACAAATAAATAATAAAATAACTTAAACACATTCTGCTCTTTTGTGATCATCTATCATCACAAAAAAAAAGCCTGAACAGTCAAGTTGGGGAACACTGACTGTTATTAAAGTTTGCTCGTACACTTGTGGTTTTACTTAGACTTGAAAACTGACTTGAGGACAGCACACATCGTTTTTCTGTTGCTGATGTATTTTTACACACCAGTACGGCTTCGGTACATCGGTACATTACACAGACATGAAAAATGTATTTTTATTCCTGCTCGGTGATTGCTCACAACTGTGGCTTAGATGTATGAGTCACAGAAACTGTTCCATGAAAAGCACAAACCTCAAGGTCAGAAACTTTGTCTTGCAAGCTGGATACATTCTTGAGCTCCACTCCCAGCTGTGCTTTGACGTTGGCCAGCTGTTCATTCAAACTCTTAAAAACAGCAAGCAAAAAAGAAGATAATTTAGTGCAATGTCAAAGTGCCAAGCATTACCGGTAAATTGCTTTTAAAACAATCCCAAAAAATGTAGGTCAGATAGAGCGGCATTTCTGTGTTCACCATTTTGATTTGATGCATCATCTAACAGTAAGATGACATGCAGATCTTTTAGTTTTTTAAGTACTGATCATAAATTCAAAGATAGCAGATACTGGGTGAAGCTATTGTGATTATCTGGCCTAATGAAGGCAACAAAAATTTGAGCTCACTTTGTGGCAATTCATCCAAACAAAACACTATGAACTCAGTATGGTATAACCAGTATCAAATCTGAGGCATGGGGAACTCAATACTGGTACGAACGAAAGAGCCTCGACACAACCCAGTAAGTATTATGTGAAGAAATACATCTGCAACGTCGCCTACAGGTAGACAAGAGTAACAGCGGTTTGGAGATTCTTTAACTCAATTAATTCTTTAGCTCAATTAATGAGGACGACAGAAGCAATTCAGACTGTAAATTATGTTTTGTAGAAAGATCCAGAAGGGAGGCGAAAGCTAGTTTCTGCAAAACCAGAAACTTAATCACCAGTGACACACAGACCGGCAGAGTTAGCTGAATGCTGCTCATTAGCTGAATTGCTCAGTGGATGCGGGGATATTTTACTCAGAGGCATGCTACATGCTACTAGCTAAAAAGTTTGGGGGCTCACACACCAGCACTGGTACACGCCAAAAATGATTAAAATATGAGTGACAAACTCATTAAAAGCGAGCTGGAGCGTGTGGAATCACATGGGAAGCTTGGTTCTTGGGTCTACAGTCTACAGTAAGCGCAGGGCAGTGTTTATGTGTCCTGTAGTTATAAACTGGAGCCTTCAAGGAGTACTTAGTGTCTACACAGAGGCGGTGCAAGAAGGTTCACAGCAAAACATAGCTCTTGCATACTGTTAGCATATGGACACTGAATTAGGCTAGCAACCCTATTCTGAACCAACCATGGCTGCTTCACTACGAGGAAGTCTGGGCGTCAACAAAGAGCTCATTTACTGGAGAGCATGAGCATCTATACTGGTGTTTTATAGATATTGTTCAAAGAGCATTGGCTTCTACATTCAAAGATTAACTCACAAAAATATACCATACTATTTTTTAATATAAAACAAGCTCTAGTTACATAAAATATATAGTATCCTTAAGCTCTGAAGCTTTTATCTTGGACTGCAGGTTATATATATGACAAGTTAACATGTTTGCAGGTTCTGGCTTACCTTTACCAGGACCTCACTGTTCATGCTTTCTGAGCTCATCTGGAACTTGAGACCCTCAATCTCTTCTCGACTGGAGTCCTTAATGGTCTTTACTTGGTTCTTTGTCTTTTCCAGCTGTTTCTGGAGCTCCTTAACAGTTCCTGGAAGTGTATTCTTCTGTATGAGTTCCTCTTTTAATTTCCCATTCTCCACTTGTAGCTCCTCCATAGTCTCCTTCAGCTGTTGAACTTCTTTCATTAGCTCCTCAGTCTTAGCAGCATTTGCTCCCCAATGCTCTGTCGACGCCTCCTTCTCAGCATTTAGCTTACAGATGGTCATCCCCAGCTCTGCCATCTCGGTGTTCGCTCGATGAAGACCATCACGCGTCTCATTGTTCTCCAAAACCAACCTGTCATTCTCAGCCTTCAGGGTGGATAGCTCTTCACGGAGGGCAGCCGCAGAGATGGACAATTCAGCATGGGCAGCTACTTCCCGATCACGCTGATTAGTGATTGCCTCCTCTTTCTTTTTGCATTCCATCAGTTCATTTACATGTTTCTTATTGAGAGCTTCTAGTTGTGACTGAAGCTGCTCAGTCAGAGTCCTGAGCTCATCTCTCTGGGCCTCAGTCACTTCCAGCTGTGCTTGGGCTTTCACCTTCACTTCATCGGATCTCGCCAGATGCACTCTGAGGTCCAGCACCTCTGCCTGGAGCTTAGACACTTCATTCATGGTGACTTCCAATTGTCCTTCAGCTACGGTAAGTTTGCGAGACACCTCTTGGCTCTCCTTGGCTTGGACTGTACTCCTCTCCAGTTGCGTCTTCTTAATTGAATTTTTCTCAGATGTCACCAGTTCAATCATTTCTGTCTGTTTCGCACAGGTCGTCTCCAGATCAGCTTTGGCAGCCTCAAGCTCCTTCTCCTTAGCCTCCAAAGCTTTTATCTTGGACTGCAACTCAACAAAGTCCTCCTCTTTACTCTCTAGCTGGTGCACCTTGGCTTGAAGCTCTTCCTGAAGACTGGCTTCATTCTTACGTGAGGCTCCCAAGTTCTTCTCCAGCTCTCCAATCTGCCCGTGAACATTCTTCAAATCAGCCTGCATGCGGCTGAGAGCTGCTTTCACAGTGTCCTGCTCCTCCCTCAGACTCTGGTTCTCCTGCTCCAGTCGCTTTGCAGTGGTCTCTGACAGCTCAGCCGCCATCGTGGCTCGCTGCAAACTCTCATCCAGCTTGCAGTTTTCTTCACGTAACCGTTTCTCTTTTTCGTCCACTGTCATCTTGGTATCATCCAGCTGACCTCTCAGTTGTTTCTCAGAAGCCCTCAATGCTGCTAATTCAGCCTCCAGCCATGTTCTGTTTTCTGCCATCTCTTTCTTCAGCTCTTCATTTCGCTTCACTGTGGATAACAACTTCTCATTTAGATCCATTAAATTGGTACACTGCATTTTGTAATCTTCTATTTTCATGGCCTGTTCTTTGATGCTGCCATCCAGCTCCGAAAGGCTCGTGTTCAGTTTGTCCTTCTCTGTGGTCAGACTTTGATTCTTGGCTTCTAAATCCTTCAGTGCCTTACAGCTGGAGATCAGCTCGGATTCTTTCTGCATTAGCTGCTCTGTAAGCGCAGTAACTTCTTCTTCTAAAGACTTTTTCAAGACACCAACTTTCTTCTCCATCTTCTCTTTGTCTTCTTTTTCTCTCTGCTTTGCCTCTTCCACCTCCTTATCTTTCTCCTCAAAGGATCTCTGCAGGTCCTGTAGCTGCCTCTGCAGGTTGCTGGTCTCTTTCTCTCTCAGTGTCAAGGTGCCTTGCAGCTTGTCATAGGCATTGCGCTGCTCTTCTATTTCTGCCTCAAGCTTGGCCTTCTCCTCGGACAGAGACGTGACTAAAGCCCCAAGTTTTGATTCACCATCCTTTGCAGCAGCCTCTTTGACTCTCAGCTCATCCTCGAGCCGTTCTGACTGTTTTCTTTTTTCATCCACCTCGGCCACAGCTTCCATCTTTCCTTTCTCTGCCTCTTTTAGTCTGTCCAGCAAATCATGTATCTTCTGGGCAGAATCAAAGTAACTTGCTGCCTGATGGCCTTTCTCATTCAGGACGCTATCCATCTTGGCCATGAGCTCAATATTCCTTTCCTCAGCAGTTGTCAGCTTTTGCTGAAGCGAGACCTGTTGAGCCTCCCTGGATTTTTCTTCCTGCCTTAGTGTTTCCAACTCTCTGGAAAGAGTTTCTTCCCTCCACCGCAGAGCCTTCAGCTCACCGTGCAATCCCTGTTGTGCCTCTTGAGCAGCAAGCGACACATCCAGTTGCCCTTGGAGCTCAACCACCACTCGTCTGAGTTCGGCTGCCTCCTCGCCAAGCTGCTGCACTTTGCCGAGAAGCTCTCGCTGCTTCAGTTCAGACTGATCCAACTCCAGACGTAGGTCTTCAACAGCACTGACATCTTCCATGCAGGCTGGCAGAGACTCATTCAGGTCATTTAGCAGATTCTGACCATAGTCAGGACTGGAAGGGAATTCGGGGGCTTGCTACAGAAAAGATAAAAAAATCATAATGGTTGGTTGTAAATTTTAAGATTACAATTATGTTGTCAGAGACAATTTTCAGTTACCTGGGAGTAGGAGCTGGCCAGACTGTTAATACTGGAAGTGCGACTGGGAGGTTTCCATAAATGAGCTGGAGAATTTGCACTTCCCAGTGTCCTCCTGTTAAACATAAGAAGAAAAGAAAAGTGATTTAGCCGACTTTAAAGGTAGCATTGTTCTTGGTGCCTCTGATCTACCGGGATTTTCAGACACAATCCTTTCTTCAGTTTACAGATAATGGTCCAAGATAATGAGAATACTGAGCTGCAGTTCTCCCGGTCAAAAAGCCTTGTTCAGGCTGCTGCTGGAGGTGTACTGATGTGGGGAGATATTTTCTTTGTACATTTTGTATCATCTGAGCATTAGAGTATTACTGCTGACCATATCCATATATAACCTCAGTGTACCATCTTCTGATGGCTACATTCAGCAGGAAAACACACCCTGTCAGAAAGCTTAAATCATCTTAAACTTTTTTTCTTGAAAGTGACTTTAGATTTCACTGCATTCCAGTGGAAGCCACTGGAATGCAGTGCTCCAAAGTGCAGATCCCAATCTGCACTTTGGAGCACTTTGGATCCCAATGGAGCACTTTATGAACATGGTGGAATGAGACATGGAAGTGGTGCCAACTAATCTGCAGCAGTTACTACACAGTTGTGTAATGGATCATGTAAATATGGACCAAGATTTTTAACACAGTACTTTGTTGAATCTATGTCACCAAGAATGAAATCAAGTGGTATGCTAGTACATTTTGTTTTTCCAATAGAATGCTTACATAGCATTGGATGCTGTAGTTTTTTGTTTGTTTGTTTTGATAGTTTACTCAGTCGTTACCTTGCAAAGGTTGGCCATGAGGCATCAAGGTCGTGGCCTCTGGAGGCCACATCAAACTGCACCTCATTGAGCTCATACAGGTGGCTGATGATGTCCACACTAAGGTGGGGCTTCAGGAAAGGACTTCTTGCATAGTACCAGTCACTGTCAGGAGAGCAGAAGTGGCAGGTGGGACCAGTAAAACATTACAGCGGCTGGGAAAATGTAATTTCAGCTCATGTTTTGGAATTGCAGGAAAAAAAAAAAAAAATTGAAGGTGTAATACAGGATTTTCTATTTGCTTTGAGTTCCGGGTGTAACTGGTGGGTCTGCTTGTCAATCATTCTGACGAGCTGCTTTCGTCAAGCCGTTTTGTGCTCACTCCCAATCACGTTCTACGTATTGCGCCTGCGCATTCAGAGTGTTTATGTAGCCGGTGAGCCTCGGTTTCAGTTAGTAGCTACTTACCAATGGCGAGTCTGACATAATGAAACTGTAACTGTTTCGGAAAACAAGCTGTATGAGCGAGGCCGATCGCAGAAACTGTAAACAGAGGCGTGCACGCCCGGAGAAGATGAGGACGCGCTCGCATGCTTCCGCCATTATAGGCGCTTCCTGGGAGAAGCAGTTTCCAGACAGTGATGCGGATCATCACCAAAATTTAATGGATTCTAAGTTAGCCCAAGACCCACCTTTCCACAAAGTTTCATTGCAATCCGTCCATAACTTTTTCCGTAATGTTGCTAACAAATAAACCAACAAACCGACGTGATTCCATAACCTCCTGGCGGAGGTATTAAATAAATAAAGAAAGAAAGAAAGAAAGAAGAAAGAAAGAAGAAAGAAGAAAGAAAGAAAGAATGATGAAGCAAAACATCACATTAAAAGGTTCATCATTCTTTTATCTCTTAAAAAAATGGACCTGTGTCAGTTTACCTGGTGACTCTTTGGTTCATGAGGCACTGCTGCAGTGTGTCAGCGAGCCGTTGATGTACAAGGGAATAGCGAATGAATGCTCTTCCTTTTCCAAGAGATGTCTTGAGCTGTTCAAGAAGAAGCAGACCATGTTTTAATATGTGTAATTATCCAGTGGTTATATCGCACATTTTGTAAAAATTGAAAACTCTTGTTAGACATTTACCAAAAAAAACCAAAAAAAAAAAAACCAGATGTCATTGACAATAACAGCCAAATTAAAAAATACATAAAATTATAAGCTTAAAAACTTTCAAAAAATGCATTTTAAACATAGTGATTATTTTATAAAATGTTTCCACAAATAAAATTAATAAATACGGAAATGCAGAACTGCCACAGTGAATAAAAAATTTGACTGCATTATAACTCTTTCACAAAACGTCAGTAACATACAAAGGGCGCCTCCATCCTGTCGCTGTGAGGTGGACGATATACTACAAGCTCATTTTTATTAAAAGTATCTGTCGATCACGCAGCAGAAACAATATAGACTTCTGAGCAGCTGGAAGTGGTGCGGGGTTAAGGGACCGTCTGCAATTTACAAGAGCGGCAACAGTGTGGTAGATAAATACCACAAAAAACAGTAATACAACTACTGGGATTCACTGCAGTGTCACCATAATCACTCCAATCTTAGCTTCTAGTGTCATAAAAAAAACACTTTGATATGTTTATGTTTTCATAGTTTGGTAGTTGAGGCAGATTTCATTCATCTACTGTACACTACAGTGAAATAAATTGAAAAAAAAAAACACCCATAAAATTTCATAAAAATTGTGTGAATGTTTCTTTTTGGGTCAAACTAATTGCTTTAATATTATCAACAAGAGCTCCTTTGATACTTAGGCAGAGTATTTTCTCAGTTGTACATTACAGTGAAGTTATTGAAAAGTATTACGTATTAAAATTCAGAAAAATTTCAAAAATTGCTTATTTCGGCAAAATGATTGCTGTAGTGAGATTTCATCACTCAAGGTAAAGTTATTTGAATATCATTATTCACAAAATCCATTCAAACTATGATTTTTTTATATCAGTGTTTTTCAATTTGATAGGAGACAAGTGAAAGGTTGGAGTGATTATGGTGACACTGCAGTGAATCCCAGTCGTGATATTACTGTTTTTTGTGGTATTTGTCGACACTGTTGCAGCGTCTGTAAATTGCAGACGGTCCCTTAACTCCGCACAATTACCAGCTGTTTCTGCTGCGTGATCGACAGATACTTTTAATAAAAATGAGCTTGTAGTATATCGTCCACCTCACAGCGACAGGATGGAGGCGCCCGTTGTATGTTACTGACATTTTGTTAAAGAGTTATTGAGACCGAAAGTCCAAAATGTGTGAATATGTTGCCAACTTTACTGGAATGTTCATAGAGAGAGAGAAATAAATTTCTCTGGAATCTTTCGGCATCTTAAGAATTATAAGTTTTCTCATTTAAATATGAAAATTATCTCATTATAACGAGAAAACTATCTCGTTATTACGAGAAACTATCTCGTTATTATGAAATACAGCTCAGAAATGTTTTTATTCACTGTGGCAGTTCTGCATTTCCGTGAATAAACAAGTAAATTTGAGTTAAAATCAATTGACATAATGCCAAATATTCAGACTTGGGACTAATTTCTCCATATAAAAAAAGATAAAATAGAAAAACAGACCTAGATCAAGCCGACTGGTTTAGGTTTGTCTGATATCATTGTAATAAGTCCTATATTAGAGGTGTCACTAAAAATGTATAAATGCCAAACTCATACCTCGGTGATTGATTTGACAAAGCGAATGCCATCATTGGCTCCTTTGATCTTAGCAATACAGTCATTGAAATAATCCCAATAGTCCTTTTTTGTCCCAAGAAATGTGGTCTTCTCCTTCTGGTCAAACTGGGGAAAAAAAAAACAAAAGTCAGAAAGTAAATAAAGGTCAGCTACACAAAACCATATCCATGAGAATTTCATCACTACACTTGGAACTCATGCATTGTCTTTCTTCTACCTGTTTTAAATGTGTGAAAAAAACTACTGGAACCTTTAGGGTGACTGCATTAGTAAAATCTCACCTGTAACAGGTACTCTAGTTTGTAGGAGAATTTATGTAGATTGGTACTGTCATCTGTGATTGGCTCCCCACTTTCCCTGTACTCTTTTGCGAGCTCTGAAACAGCCTCTGAAAGACACAGACACACAGTTGAGAAATGTAGAAGGACTAGTGGTGGCAACAAACCTTACGAAACAGCAGATAGATGAAAAAAATAACATGGAGTAAAAAGTGTTTTTCCCTTTAGGACATTTCAAACAAAAACAAATGGATTACTGGTTAAAATATAGATCTTTTTGACATTCAGCAGAACATACAATAAATACTACTGCCTTTTATCCATTGTAAAAACTGAAAAGACACCCGTGACGGATGTACCCTCCGCATGCGTTCTCTGTCTCTCTGCATGCTGACAGATGCCTCCACCACACCCTTACATTGGTGTACTATTCTTGTTCTCCCAAATTATTTGGTGGCAATATGTCCAGATAGTTCCAAAGATTGCACTCAAAACTTCAGCACAGGTCTAAAAATCACACTTTGTCCCCACCTTCTCTTCAGTTCAGTCACACAATGTCAGTCAGCAACTGCAAACCATGGATGTATTGTCTCCCTCCCTCTCTCACGCACATATACGCACACACAGTGGACGTACCATGCAGATCTCTGATAATCCTCTGGAGTTGGCTTTCCCCAACTGTAGCCCCACCAGCAGCCATGGCCCCACCATTCGCTCCCTGGCAACCAGAGTTCACAGGGTCACAATCAGTGTGCTGAATCAGAAAATCAGAATCAGTCTGGAACAAAAGACCACAAAAGCTTCTTTTGCAGGCACAAATGGACTGTTTGAAATATGTTTAAATGTATCTATAATCCAAAAAAGTAAGACATATGATGATCAGTCGTTTACCTAACACCAGAGGGTCAACCCTGTAAGACACATTTTAGATTAAAAATGATGGTCAATCTGACAAAACTGCATATCTGTCTTTATTATAGTATCTGATAATTATTTAAAAGTACTGGGTAGAAAGTCAACATTTTGTCCTCAAACTTGAAGCATTACAAACAGGAAAAAGTAGGTGAGTGTAAATAATTCACAAGGGACAAATATTAATGGTGAGATGACTGCACTGTCTTCAAACAGCAATAACAAATCGCATTGGGTTATCGAAACTGGTTGGAAGGAAAGGCAGTGCACTGGGAAAAAGTTTATGGCCTTTCTCCAGTTCATGAGGAAAGAGAAGGCTGGTCGGGATGGTCTGTCAAGCAGGCGACCAGAGATCAAATTGCTGCATATTTGCACTGGTTCAGAAAGACAAGTGTCAAAGTACATAATACATCACATCTTCAAAAAGATTGGAATTACAGTATTAGCAAATGGTCATAATTTTATGGGTGATCAGAGTCTGCAGAGACATTTAAAGTCGCTTCAAGATAGTAATTAAAAGGTTTAACTGCAATATAAACAAACTAACCAATCATCACGTCCTTGTGGGAAATAATACTTTGATGTATGTTTTCTCTGTTAAAGCAATTTTGGAAATACTGTTTTCAAGAGGTGCACGATAAATAAAGTCGATGATGGTGATGGGAAGGCTTTAATGAGGCCGCAATGATAAGTAAATGTTTCATTTTAACGTTTAACAATAAAGTTTGACCATCGCTAGTAAGATTTTTTTTTTTTTTGAGTTGTTAATTACAGCAAATATAGTGGCTTTTGTTTGTGACTTCCTGCTATAGATAAACAAAGCCTGAAGTCATGCAGTGTGAGACTGAGCTGCGACTTTACAGACGGGGTCACACATTAACAGCGACTTTTTTGTGCTAAAAACTAAATGAATACCAGTACAGAGTTTGAAAAGACAAGAAACAACGACTGTAACTCCGATTGTCGTTCCTTCGCGGTGCTAATGTCACTTTCCTAAACATATCTGCAGGTCGAGTTAGGGAGACGCACTCAGCTGTCCTACTGACGACATACTTAACTATAGCACACAAAATTACATTGGAAAAACCCTCAAAACAGCCATGACATCAACCGGACATGTTAACTTAGATCATCTAAGCAAGTTCAATAAAGTTTCTGACATGACCAAAACAAAAGAATAATAACTTCTACATACTTTTGGAGATATGTCTCAAGCCCATAACAATCAACTCACAGCGATCTGAGGCGTGCACACAAACTTGCTGAGACTGTTATGACGGACAGGTTCTCGGCCAATGACCGAGCGTCACTCAGCCGTCATAGCCAATGAGCATAGCGTTACTGGGCGGGACGAACAGACTGGTTAGATTGTATAGCAGAGCAGCGTAAACAGTGAAGTCACGTGATTGATGAGCGCCACACTTTCCTTATATACGAATGTCTTTCTTTAGATCCTCTTTTGAACTTCCATATGTTTATTTTAAATCTTTTTCCCTACCCTCAATAATAAAGTTTGCTTTCTGTATACTAATTGCAAATTTCTCCGTTGCAGGTGATGTGGTACTATCCATACACTGAAACTTCACTTCACATAATCCCATTTAGAGCCATGGATCACAGGTCCAGTCCCAGTTTACAATTGGTATAGGCAAGGTACAAGCTGTGCAGATTTAGGGGGAAACCAGAGGACCCTGAGAAAGCCCATGCATGCACATTGGAGACAGGAAAATTCCACACACAAGATGTCCAAGCCAAGACTGGGTCTGGTGATTTTTTTTTTCTCACTGTGAATGGAGAGTAAAATTCTACCAGAAAATATGTAGAATATGTTACCATCAGTGCTCTTCTTAACAAAAGGTTTGGTAGATTATTCTACTGGATGTCCATTCATCCATCTTATCCTCCTTTTTCCTGTTCAGGGTCACTGCATGCTGGAGTCAGTTCTAGCTTACTATGGGTGAGGGCAGGATACACCCTACACAGGTGGATTACTATTGCAACAATACATCATCAGCAGGGTAAAACTAACCTGTTTCATGACGGTCTAATCCCAGCTCAGTCAAAGGGCAAACACAAATAAACAAATAACCACACACGCACACACACACACCACCACACACACACACACCACACACACACACACACACACACACACACACACACCAACACACACAACTTCCAGGAGCATTTAATTACTAATTAATCTAACATGTATGTTTTTGTACTGTTGGAGGAAACCCGAGTGCCTGAAGAACCCACACACATATGCAGAGCACATGCAAATTAAAGGCCCAGTTGGTGAGACAAGAGCATTAACAAGTGTGCCACCATGTGGTGTCTATTGAGCGTACAGATGCACACATATCAGAGAGATAATAAGACTAGATAGATTAAATGTACTAAATACAGTAGTATATAGCTACATTAGATGTGCATATGTCAAGGTAAGGTCAGTGTGAGGATTTCAGTTCGAGAACAGTTTGTGAGGGAGTGAGGTCTGTGGGGTTTAGAAGTGAGACAGCTCAGGAAAAAAGCTGTTCATCAGTTTGCTGTTTTTGTCATGACCACCTGTAGTGCCGCCTGAGGGCAAAAGAGTGTAAACAGTCCATTAGCCGGTGTGAGGAGTACTTAAGGATGCGCAAACAGGATGCAAGCAACAATGTCTCTTGACGTCCTCAATGGCTGGCAGTGGAGACTTCATAATGTTCTGGGTGGTTTTTACCACATGCTATAGAGCCTTACGGGTGGTGAAAACACCGTCAAATTCAGTGCACTTTTCAGTGCCGCTTAGGTTGTGCACTGCACTATTTTAATACAATCAAGTATCACATGTGTACATTTATGTATGTATTTATTTATATAAATATCTATTTATTCGGAGGATGAGTGGTGTCACCAAACAAAGCTCTGCCCTTGCATTAAAGCTGAAGTAGCAGTAGTTTCTGGGAGCTGATGGAGATCAATTGCCTTGCTCATGAACACGCACCTTTAGTTGTCTTTTTACTGAAATGTGCAATGCAAATAAAGTAAGGTTTGCTTCACAACTCATTGAGCTACTGAAACTCTACCATGGTGCCGATGCACATGGTTACCCAATTAGCAAATTATTGAACTCTCTTTTGTTGATTGCACAATGCTGGTGGTCTTTGAATGGACAGGTTTCTACATTTCATCTTTGATGGGTCTGTTCCACACCACATACTTTTAAAATTTTATATGTGCTCTTCACCCCCGGTTTTTTATTGTAATTGCAAAACTGACATTCCTGAGGTATATTCTTGAAGTCATAAATTACAAAGTTACTGAAGCAACAACTAGTGTCTTAAATTTCCTGTTGTGTCTAACTTCCCATTTCACTTTACTGTTTTCAAGTTAGGATAGAGGAGTCTATATGGGCTATGTTTGTAGGTAACAGCTTTTTTTTTTTCTTTTTTTTTTTTTTTGAGAGAAAGAGCCAGGATAATAAGAACCCAGAGGTTTTCATTCAATAGGAAATCAGACATAAAACTACATGGGTAAATTGATTGAAGATGGCAAAACTATGAGGATGCATTGCGAAGATGTAATAAACAGCCAAGATACTTGGGATCATCTATCCAAAACAGTTTAAGATGTGAAACAAAATCTACATGCAATGTGGATTAGATGGAACACATGTAAGATGAGTTCTCCAGGACTGGGATGAAAACCTCTGATTGAGAGTCTAAAGACAGAAGCTTGAATGGTAGAGAGTTGAGGAGGACATCGAGTATTGCACAGGAACTGACCAGAATGTACAATTAAGTGCAAGTCAGCTATGAGACTGGACATGTTGGACAGTTTGGCAAGAAAACAAAAGTTCAGACTGTTTGAGACCCCTCCAACATTTTAATCACACATAGCCAGTTTTTCTGTTGTCTTTGATATTTATTGATAATATTCTTCAGCTGTTGTTCTAAACAACGGATAAAAGATAATATGTACATTTTAACTTTATTATTTACAAGAGTGGCAATGAGCAAAAAAAAAAAAGCCTCAGTAAATTCTATTTTCAAAATATTAACAAATGTCTAAATATTCAAGGAGAATGACAGTGCAACACTATTGTCATATTTCACATTATTGCATAATTCAAAACTGTTTTCTGTAAAGTTAAACTCGTAACAACCCTCAGAGAAACTGCTGTGGAAAAAAAAATCACTGGTCAATGATCATTCAGATTTTAAAGCAAGTATTAATTCTCACAGCACATTTTTTCTACACTTTACATCCATTCTTCTCTGTTTGTTCTTCAGACACCACGGGCAGGATGAGAGGGGAAATGCGGCTCCAGAGTCCGCTGAACTTGTTTGCGTCCATCTTATTTACTACTGCTTCACTGGACGTGACCAGCTTTTCCAGAAGGCGGTCGTGCACCAGCTCCTCCACCTCCTTCAGACTTCGATCACTGGCAACTCCTCTTGAGGTAGCAGCACAGTAAACAACAACAGAACCTTTTTGTACGCTGCAGCTCTCGTGGTCACAATACCTATAGAAAATTAGGGTGGCGCTTGGAGGCAACTCCTCTAAATGATGTATAACCACTGCTGGTTTTTCTCCTTCAAAGGCTGCCTGTAACTGCCTGTCCAGGTCCAGCTTCACCTCGTCACTGTCTAGTCCAGCTTGTTCTGCCCCATCGATGCTGTGCACCGAGGCATTTAGGGCAACGAGAATGAGGAGGCAACACTCAGGGCCAGGCAGGACAGTGTTTTCTCAGCGCTGCGGCCTGCAGTGAAGATCAAACTGACTGGCTCTGTGGGCTCTGCTGTTTTCAGGTGCTTTGTCAGATGGATCTTAATCCTATGCCACAACTCATATCTTTGATTAGGAAAGTCATTCTTAAGATTTGTGAGGTGCTCATGAAACAGTTGTAGTTTTACAGCCCTGGAGAGATGAGTTCCACCATCATTTGAAGACCAGAGTGCTGACATGATCACAAATGAGACTGCAGAGAAGATGAGCAGGATAATGAAACCCCTCAGACTGCAAATGACTCCTGAAAGAACACAATCATGTTTAACTTGAGCAGTATTATCAATAAGTGATTTGTAAAAAAAAAAAAAGTAACTTTACAATGACTTCAGCTTACTTGTAGAGGAAGATCCAGTGCATCTTGTTTTGCTCGTACGCGTTTTTGTGCTTTCTGAATAACATGAACAAAAAGACCACACCATTATTGAAGCGTTAACAAAAGCCTCTGTCACATGCTACCATGAACACTCAGTTGAAGGTGCACTACCTTTAATGTGCTGCTGGGCTGTTCTTCTTATGATTGGTCGCAATAACTCTGTATTCTGCGAGACTGGAGCTTCATCATCATTAAAGTCAGGCGGCTCCAATGAAGAACCTGAAGAAGCAGTAAAACTCATTACACATGTGCCAGACGCTGCGCTCGTTGAGCTCACAGCAAGTCCACAAAGCAGGACTCAAGACAAAAATTGTGTAAGCATAAAAATGTGCAGCAATATACCATTGAATGTTTGTCTGTTTACTGCAACACTGGGAGCAGCCACATTTGGTCTGTTTCTCAATGATCTGACCTGCTGCAGCAACCCTGTTGGGATGTGGAGTTGAACACCTAGGAAATGCTGAAGATGAGAAACAAATCCAACCACATTAGTTTGTCATCACAAAACACTTTGCATGACAATAAATCAGTTTTTTCTCACATCAGGATCCTTCTTGACAGTGTGAGTGGTTTGCAAGCTCTCTAGACTTAGATTGTAGTTTTCATTGTGGGCCAAAAGTGGAGGTTGCTCATTTTGTAAGGAATCCACACACTTGCGAGCAGAGAACAATCACAAGTATACGGACATTCGTATGGACCGAAGACGAAGCTGGACTGCTCCTTCGGATAACTCAATCATAAAAATACCAAAAGTATGTGCAATCCTGTGGAAAAGTCACATTTTTACCAATCATGAATAAATAGTAATTGCATTCCAAACCTTGCTTTTTTGGTTGAATTGAAGGACCAGAGAAATGCTGTCCCATCTCTGCCGTTATCCCCGAGCCTTCAGATAGCACTGCATTTTAGAGTTTTCCTGGTCATCCACATTCTTCCAATCACCTCGTTCACTCCCAGGTCTTCGCGTTTCTGTATGACTCTCCCTGGTTTTGAATGTCTGTTGAAAAATATGAAAACAAAATGACATGCACTGTATGAAGCACAGACTCATTTGTTGTTGGATTCAAGGTGATATTGCTGACTGAGAGCATGTTTATCTCTCTAGAATGGTTTTAAAGCTTGATGCCTTTGTGTTGTTCTGGAAAGAACATTATTTTGTAACAGAAGAGCACTCTTCCTGGAGATGTGGGTTGGCCTTATTGGGATTCCACAAGGGCACATTTTTAGAAATTTTAATTTATACATTTTGAGGACGCTAAACAATTGATGCCCCTTCAAACTGACTCTAGGACATAAGGTTACAAATTACAAAATATCTTACAACTCAACCAGGGCAATACCAGAGGTGATGATCACCAAATACTTCGAGCTCAAAGAAGCACGTGGATAAGAGACCTTGGAGTGGTTTAACCTCCAAGCTGATGTGCACAGTGCCACAAAAAAACTGTATTATATCACAAAAAATTGCAAATGCAGCTACTCTCTTAACGAACAACAACAGAAAGATTTAATGCTTAGCCTTGTAAGGTTACACGAAAGTTCAAAGTCACAGTGAATATTAATACAGGGGGGCAATTTATTGTCCAGATAGCAGTAAAACATACATAAAACACAACATATGGGTCACAGCACACGCAGTGACACATTTACAGGTATTGAGTAGACCAATAGTGTTTGGCATCAAAGAGTTCTTGACCCCTGTTGGATCTGCATGTAGGCAAACTGAACTGATGACCTGACGGTAAGAGATGAAATAGTAGAAGCGGAAGATGACTGTGGTTGGTCAAGAGATGCCTGAGCTTTTTAGAAGTTCTTGTCCTGCATAAATCATTGCGGTTGTTGAGTGGGCATTGTGCAGTTTTGCAGAAGCCTTTCACTACACTCTCTGTCTTTGCTTTTTATTGTGAGTGACCTGCAACAACAAATTAAGAAAAACAACAAAACAATTCCATAAATTTGATCAATCACAAGTTCCTGTTTGCAAAAAAGCCAACCAGCGCATGTTCTTTTTTCGTTCAGTGCACAAAGGAGAGTTTGCTGTTGATATGATGCCAAGGTACTTATAGGGTTGTGTCACCTCTACAACCTGGTAGCTTAATGCCGGCTTGACACTGGATGCGTTCCGGCTGCGGAACGGACACCGCAGCTAATCCGTCGTCATTAAAATCAATGCTGTGGCTCACACCGGCCACGGTCCGGCTACGGAGCCCTTGCGGAGCTCCAGAAACTTTCCGCAAGGATCCTATTTTTCCGCGTGCCGGAGCCCTACCGCGCCATTCAGACAGAAGCTAGTCGGGTGCCGGAAGGAAACTCGATACGTGTTCCAAATAAACGGATCTCAAAATAAAATCTGCTTCGTGTTTTTGCCTTAATATTCTATTTTTTTTACTTCTCCTGGTAGAATACAGAACAAATAATGTGACGTAGTCATCATACGCATTAGAAGAATGAACGGTTTTGTACTTGGTCACTGCAAAAGTCAAACGACACCAAAATGGCACAAAACAGCTCTGTGACCGGAGCGGCTCTGTCACAGGACCAAAACCACACACATACACACACTGACATTCACACTTTGGATAAATTTAGGGTCACCAAATACCTCACATGCACGTTATGGACTTTCTGAGAAACCAGAGTACTCAGGGCTAACTTCTGCACACATTGAGAGAACATGCAAACTCCACACAGAAAGGCCCGGTCCAAGATTTGAGCCCAGAGCCTCTCACTGTGAGCAAGAGCACAACTGGTGGCTGTACCGATTTCATTATTTTCTTCAATGGCTTTCACTATTGTTACAGTTGTTTTGTCCAACAGCACCCTAAATTTCAGTTTTTATTTGAATCTATCTATCTGAGCTGGGCATCTAAATCTATTGATGAATTCACAAAGGTTTAAAAAAGAGATTGAAAGATCAATTATTGGATTTTTTTTAAGTTAAATGAATTTAACTTAAAATCAATAAATTGGTTATAATCCAGCCTATTATCTCTCTACTATAGACAGTGTTATTCGGGATGTTTGCCTGTGTGCACGTTTTAAGTGCATGCATACATACTTCTGCATTCATAAATAATATCACCCAGGTGTGCATTTGTGGGTGTGATGGATTGATCAGTACAGTCCCACCTTCATCTTCGGAGTCATTAGGGGATGTTGAGAGCTCCAGAAGCCTCAACAGGAGGCTCCAGGAGCGGTCCTGCTTTTGCTCCTTGTGACAATACCCCTACTTGATACTGAAAATGAAACTTATATTCAAGACTGAATTCACATAGATTCCATCAAGTAAATAATAATAATAATAATAACAATAACAATAATAATGATGATGATGATGATAATAATAATAATGGTTTCCCGATATGTGCATGCTTTAAATGCATGTGGCCTCATGCATTTAAGGGGTGTTAAATATAATTGTTTCTATGATGTACAGCAATGCGAGCAAAGGGATTTGTATCAATGTAGCAACACAACATCAGCCAATTTTAATACAGTAATGTTTCTTTATTTTGGGCTGTTCTCACTATATTGGTTTCAAGATAAGTTTTTTTTCACTGGTCTAAATGCACTTGATGCCTTGTCTTTTATAAGTAAAACAGGGTTCATATTTATCTGACTGCTTGCATTCACCAATACAAAAGCAGCCACGTGCGTTAATTAAGTAAAATGGGGATGCAACATAGTCAGGCATCGTGATGCATCGCAGAAATCGAATCAAACTGTTGACAAGACAACAGGCTGTGACTGATTGATCAGTACAGTCCCACCTTCATCCTGGGAGTCATATGGGATGTCCAGAGCTTCAGGAGCCTTGTTAAGTAAAGCGGTCTTGCTCCTCGTGAGAGGACCCTGCTGGAAAACTGAAAAAGAAACCTAAATTAATGAGTGATTCACACTGATTCTATCATGTAACTAAATAAACAAAGTTCCTATTGGTCCTTCTAACTGACATGGACAAAAAGGTGATGAACGAATAGTTGATACATTTCTAAATATGTTTCAAACTTAAGCTGAAGTCCGTGAGCTCTGGGAGCTAAGCTAATTGTTTGGTTTAAAGATGACATTTGCTCACCCTCGGCGAACAAGATCCTCGGCGATCGTTTTCGGGTATTGGCGGCATTAGTTTCGTGGTTTGTGGACTCCATGTATGAAGACAGCCTGACAGGAAAACGCCACGAACAAAATACGGACGAACTCACGGAGCATGTGCTGTTTTTGAAAAACACTTCCTATTTTTATGTTATTGACCGGAAATGACGTAGGCATCTCGCTGTCCTGCCTAGAAACAAAGACGTCGGCAAAGGTTCCGTGTTGACTTATTTGTGCGACACACGCTCCCGCACAAAGAGACCAAAGACCACTAACTGGGTGCTAACACTGGTTCTCTGCGATGTGCTAAAGGCTACGTCTATTATCAACTGGTGGTGAGAATTAACTAAACACCTTGTCGTATATTTTGATCACACGACGAAACTGAAAGCAGCCTCAGTCACCGATCACATTGCTAATTGACGGCTAACGTAGCATTTTCAACCGAGGCTACCTTAACCTCATAATTTTACCAGGATACTTGTTAAATGTTCACTGTATATGTGTGTGTGTGTGTGTGTGTGTGTGTGTGTGTGTGTGTGTGTGTGTGTGTGTGTGTGTGTGTGTAATCAGAACTCGACTTTCACCAATCAGGTTTTCATTGCAGCTCTCCAACTATGCTTCACCCTCGTTGTTTGACGTAACAGAATATCTATTACTCTTATGAAACAAATTAAAACATTTGGAAACGTGTTAGATATGAAAATGTGTTTTGAAGTTTTGTGAGAACGTCTAATATACTTGGCTATAACAGCTCTGCGGCACCAGTTTCAGCTTTAGACACTTGATACATAAGTTAAATGAGCTCATAGTTTTGTTCAGCATTTGTTCTGCTTAATGCCAACGTTTTGTACCTTCACCATAAATTTAAGCTTAAAACAGATAACATAAAGCAGAACAAGTTAAAAGGGGAAAAGAAATAAAAGTGGTTTGAATCTTACCTCATAGCAAGTTTGTCAGTGGTTTGAGATCAGGTTGGACTTGCAGAGTTTGCCTGTTTTCCCTGAGCATAAATGGCTTTCTGTGGGCGCTGGTTTACTCTCACAGTTTTAAAACATGCATGTGAGGCTAATTTGAACTCTGAATTGTCCATAGTCGCCAGTTAGTGTGATTGTCTCCTCTCTGTTTGAACTGTGATGGACTGTCCATTCGCTCACAGTTGTTCGGAGTCATCTCGATTAATTCCAGCTCAGCTACTTCTCGCTGTGTCGTTTCGGCATTTCTTGTGACCCTGTCCAACCGTGGAACCTAACGAAAGGGCTAAAAACAACATAATACCCACATCTTTATACAGACACACTATGACATGTGTTCAACCCTACATGTTATTGGGCGACGGGCTGTGGAAAGAGGCCCAACAGGAGGCGAAGCCCAGTGCCCTCCTGTTGTAAGAGCGAAAATACATTGTGATCGATTTTAAATAGCAGAATTGCCGAATTCAGTAATCTTTCATTTTTTATCAGTTAAGAAACTTCTAAGTTGCATTTTCACATAATTGCCTATCTTGTTGTGTCCCTTTTGAGATTCAGCTACCCTTTTCTTGATTTTTCTGCAAGGTCAGAATGAAAACCTAGTCAGACTGAGACATGCAGCGGTCTTCTGAGAGCATAGAACCTCATAGACTATTTATACTCCGATACTAATTACAGTCAAGTAGTTACCAGTAATACTTTCCATAAATATTCTATATTGTTGGAAACTTCTTCAGAATGTGTGCATTTCAAAGCACAGCTGTATATTATAAATCCAGGGATTCTGTGTATGACTTCAGATTTTCTTCTTTTTTTTAATGACAGATGGTGATTCAGATGAAAATATGTCCGACACAGAAAGCCCATCCTCTTCATACGAGGACAAAGGACTGAGTTTGAAGGATAGAGCCAATCTTCAGACTGACAACGGTGAGTCATCAAGCAGTTAGAGGAAAGTGTCAATAAGTTAGTCTCTTAACAAATGCATTTGTCTTAATTGTAACTTGTGAGTTTGTCACTGCTTTGCTGTGTATAGATGTGAAATTACCTGGGCTGATGAGATTGGCTCCTTTATTTGTAGCAGCTTTAAGGCTTGACTAATAAACAGAGCTGATCACAAAATGTTTTTTACTTACTGGATCAGATGACTTTTTTCTATGTATTTTTCCATAACTGTATGCCAAGCATTATTGATCATGTTGCAGTGCAGAATCTAGTTTTAGATTGTGATCACATTTCTCATATAGCATTGTGCCCAACATAATGAACTCTGTTGTGGTATATGACATGTGTACTTCATTTTTATTCTTCAATAGCATCTTTATCATTCATTAAAAAAAAAACAACATACAATTGCAAATGTTTGCAATGTGTGGCTCTTGCTTTCCTTTTCATTAAAGGAAAAGTTCGGTTTAAACAGCTTTCACGTTGTTTATAGAGTGAAGTAAAACGATATACTCACCCAGAAGACTTTTCTGATCCAATCAGTGCTTCGGGACAAATTTAGATCCAAAATCGAGCGGCGGACCTCCGTATACGTCGAGGAGACAGGCCATGTATAATGCCGCTCCTAAAATGGCTTTAATCGTCCAAAAACTCATTAGTTTCACCAATATTTCATCATGGTCCACTCACGCCACTCCTCCACCACAGCCCAGTGCCACAAGATAAATGTTGTGGTGTTGTTGACCTCTGAACTGAAAGCTTTGTGTACGGCTGCCGCGCGCATGCGCAGTACGGCTCTGGCCAGCCATTCTTCTCTTTCCTCTGCGCTCGCCTTTCGATGTGCTCTTCATCTGTATACTCTGGCTCAAAACTGTAAGGACACCCTTCATATTCAAAGTTCTCATCCACAGCATCTTCATCCGATAGATATTTGTCTATTTTTCACTAAACTGGAAGAAAAAAAGTTGTTGTGTAGCCTCCGGTAGCCCCTGAAACAATGAGCTGTACTGCGCATGCGCGCGGCAGCCGTACACAAAGCTTTCAGTTCAAAGGAGACTTTACCTTTCAGTCAAATCACATGATAATCACTTTGGAAGCTTTCACTGTTTTTAATATTAAACTAAACAAAACAGTCCTAGTGTACTCACAATGTATGTATGGACATTGTGATGCTAGTGTTTTTGTTGTTGATGATATTGCTGTTTTTATTTCATTAGGCCGTCAGACTGCTGAGAAGGAAATCCCACCAACTTTACCTCCACAAAACCAGATAGATAATCCTGAAGCCCCGCTTCATGGAGAAACTTCCATTCACGGAAACACTAAACCTGAGCGTGGTGAGTCTCAATGCAAAGTGTCTTTTTCCATAATTGTTCTGCTAATGGTACTAAAATTTTGGATGTCCATAAATGTCAACTAATGGTTTGATGTACCATGAACACAAGCTTGCAAGTGCAACTCAAAAGTAGTCTTGTATTTTTTGTTTTATTAATAATCGGTTTTAGCTTGTGTTGACCATGTTTCTTACTGTGGAAAATTCTAGCGAACGATTCCAAAGGAGACAACAGTGGAGCGACGAAAGCAAAAACACCAGCAACACAATCACCACAAGATGTCTCACGGAAGGAAAAGTTGAATAAACACAGAGATGAAATTGGAAAGAATGGCTCCGGTACTCAAAGAATTACTGAATCCTCTCACACAGATGTTCCTGGCTTTCCCGGAGGTAATAATATTAATTATTATTATTATTATTATTATATTATTATTATTATTATTATTGAAATGTGCAATGATTAGCAGCCAAACAAGTAAATGAGGTTTCATGGATACCACCAGATACCTAACTATCACTAGGTTTTGTTTTGTTGTGCTTGTTTGTTTGTTTGTTTGTTGTTTGTTTTTTACTTTTTCTCCTCTGTCATTTTCTTTGCATGACAGCCAAATATATATTTAACTAAAATAATGTGCAGTTCTCAAACTATTACTGGCTTTTCTTCCACAGGAGGTAAAAGATACATGATTGCAGTGGGGCCTTGTAGCATTGGTTTGCCCTCTTGGTGCAGAAGCTCCAGACTGAGCCACCTTCTTGGAAAATGATATGCAGCACATTGACATCTTTCTCAAGCAGATGGAAGATATGAAAAGTCAATTTCCTAACCAGCATGTTGAGCTGTGGAGGAGGGAGCCGGATCCACCTGAAGAGACACCTTCAGACAGCCCAGCCCTCGGAGCCAGTGAGTCTGATCCTGACTGCCGGCCTGAACGCTCAGAAGACGCTGCGCTGCCTGGCTCAGGGTATGGCTTCTGCCTTCTCTGCTGCTCTTAATGCGTCTGTCCTCCTCATCGATGGCACCTCCACAGCCAGCCAAGACACTGATTAGTGGAAAATGGAAATTGACACCAAGTTGCAGATAGCCTTTGAGGGAAACACCCCTGTGGCTATCATACATCGCTTCGATGAGCTGCCTCCCGGTTCTACTCTAATCTTTTATCGCTATTGTGACCATGAAAACGCTGCATACAAGAGACTTTTCTGATCTTCACGGGTGCTGCTTGGAGAGGAAGAGCTTCCAGCTGACCTCGCCTGAGTGCTGTGGAGGAGATGGTGGACGATCACCTGCAGAGCAAGTTTCTCTCTCATGGGGATCCTGTGTCATTTGACAGGATGGACCGTGACAAATACGGTGGACTGTGGAGTCGTATTTCTCACCTTATTCTACCTGTAGCTACAGAGGAAAGAATAGAGCATCAAGGATGTGAGACGACATGAAACAGCTGGTCTTGTTGAATGCGTCAACTCATGCACTAAATTGCTGCGCATCTCAGATCATGATCACTCAGTGATGTAAACTTGCTACGGCGTCTCAGTTGAAGCTGAAGAATATGTGATTGAATATGTGTCGAGATATTGGTAAGAAAAAAAATCAGTGTCAAGTTATGGAAAACATTTGATGTGAAATGCAGCACTTTATTTTTTTGGTCAAATAAATGTTTGCAGTAGATGTACTTTTTTATCGCATTTTGGAATGCATTTTCTGAACTTGTTTAAATTGAAATTTACAGAATATAAATTGGGTATATCTATTGTTTTTGGTGTCACTACAGGGATTTTTCTTATTTCCATGGCATTTTATTAATTTCTTAAACGTACTGTGTTTGCTGAACGTCATGTTTCTTTTCTTGCATGTTTTTTTAAAATTCTTAACAACATTACTTTTAAAGTTTTTGAATAAGTGCATAAATCAAATGTGCCTTAAATTAAAAATAAAGACAAATAGTGATTTAAAACGCTCCAGCTGTTGTCATTGCAGTTAGTTGTTTCGTCGGTAGAGGGCAGCAGATCACCAGAAGACCGGAAAGTCCTGGAGCATCAGGTTGATGCCACTGGATACAACTTTGTTGAAACAACTAAATGCATAGCTCATGAACTTATGTTATTTTTCATTGAATGTGGGCGGACCTGTAGAGTGCGCTTAAATTCCGTGCAGGTTTTAGTTGCGGCTAATTCAAAAAGCCACAAATTGGATGAGTCTTGTGAGGGAGTTCAGCTCCTCCTTGACAGTGTGACCAGGTCCGCCTCCTGTCAGCTCTCCTCCTGCAGCAGATGCCGGCTGCTCTGCACGGAGCGCACGTCTTTTCACTAGACTGATCTGGCCGAACTTGCAATAACCAGTAACTAACCCGTAAAATGCCCAGTGTCGTCGCTTCTGTGCAACGTTCCGTTCTTCCTCCCTTCTTTGCAATTAAATGCAGATTATGAGGATTTTTCTGAACCAGTTGATGACACATCGTGCGTGCGACTCATTTCTCTGGGAGCTTCGCGAGCCCGGCACCATGTCTAGGATCTGCTCTGCCTTCGTGATGTGCTGCGCGCTCTTCTCATGGGGGTCCGCGGCGCCCGCGTCCCGGAGCGCAGACCCCCGCTCCCAGCGCGAGAGCAGCGCGGAGGAGCGCGAGCGGCCTGCAGGAGGAGATAGACGGCCAGGAGAGCATCATCTCCAAGGTAGGAGACACCACCAGCACTCTGCATTTCATCCAAGCTCATTCTCATTTGTTAAAAAAAAAAAGAACACAAAAATGAAGTTTGTGGTTGATTCCGGTGAAACATCCGTGCTCTTCTCTTTGTAGCTGCTGGGTGATTATGACAAGTGAAAGCCCTCTCGGAAGGCTCTGACTGTCGGTGTAAATGTGTTGTCAGACCCCTGAGCAGGAGCGCCTGTCGGCGGATAGAGGAAGGAAGCGCCACTGCGCAGGACTTTTACACAGTGGAGACTATACTTCTGGACCGGAGTGCAAGTGCGCCTGCATCGCTCCTCCGTCTGCGGTCAATCCATGCGAAGGAGAGTTCAGGCTAAAAAAACTTAGGGAAGCTGGAAAAGACAACGTCAAGGTGAAGTTTCATCATTTCCATTGAAGCCCCAGATACAGCACACTCAGGAGCCCGGTGCCTTCCTGGGTCTTTAATTTCTACAGGGGTCTGGATCGCTGGAGGATGTCCCATTTTAACAGAGATGGATCACTGTGCTCGCTGTGCAGAGACCTAAGAGTTTAATTGACATGGAGATACGCCTATTTTATGCATGATTTGAAATGATGATTTTATTTTTATTTTTTTACATTTTTTGACGGAGTCCACTTGAATCATTTTAGGTTGTCCACCATCCTGGAGCTACTGGAGGGCTCTTTCTATGGCATGGATCTACTGAAGCTGCACTCAGTTACTCATAAGCTCCTGCATCGTGTAGAACATATTGAAAAGGTATGGTTATCTTATCAATTCCAGAATACTGTAGAGTTGCTACATGTGCACCTTGAGGTTCAGGCTTGTTTTCTTTATTAGATGTTATCTTACTAACAATGAAACTAGCTATTTAAAGTTTTCCATCAGTACACAATGATTAAAAAAAACCAAATCACTGGAAGTGGCAGACCAAATATGACCAGAAATAAC
Organism: Salarias fasciatus; assembly: GCF_902148845.1. Classification (NCBI taxonomy): domain Eukaryota; kingdom Metazoa; phylum Chordata; class Actinopteri; order Blenniiformes; family Blenniidae; genus Salarias; species Salarias fasciatus. Next base: position 20,096,866 of record NC_043766.1, on the reverse strand, counting down.
ACTATAGCTCAACAAGGAATAAGCCTTGACTGCTAAAAAGTGTTTAGGCCATGTATGTATGAGACACAGACAGGACTCACGTGCAGAGGAAGAAGACAGACTTGGTTCTGGCAGTTTATTTGGAGACATAGTTTGACACGAAAGGTCAAAGATCATTTCAAACGGGCAGAGTGCAGAAGGGCAATGCACAGGCATAAACTCCATAAGGCCACACTTGGAATAAGTAGACACACACACATGCAGAAAACACTTGAGCCTGTGTAACATGCAAGGCGCTGTGCAATAAAATGACAAATGACAAAACTGAGACCAGCACATTCACACAGTCAGGGGGCGGCGGTGGAGACAAGGAGTGATGTTGGGGAGACTCATGGACAAGCCAGAAACTAAGAAGCATGAAATAACAGACACAACCAGATGGCACAAAGCGTTACTCGGAAGGACAGCCATGACAGCAAACATGTCAGGGTTTGAATTTTAAATTAGATGACCTCAAGGCTGTATAAGTATCACCAGAAGCAGCTGCACGTGAATGTGATCTGGAGATTATACTATAATACCGACATGACCTGACAACAAACTGGGAGACAAATACTTGGAAAGCAAACCATGAAGATACCTGACAGGACCGTACACCCCTCAACATCACAGCTCTGGCAATCTTAAAATAATCTTACAAGCCAAAGAAAAGCGGCGGGGTCATTCTTCTTGGTCCTCAGTGCAAACACATTCAGTACCAACAAACTCAGTGCAGCCTTTTATTTTTTCACTGACACAAAAAGATGGTCTTGATCCAGAAAAGCACGGCTTAATTGGTTCTCAGGTCTCCAGACATCAGATGGAGTCAATACCTGTGTTCATTATAAAATTTAAAGAAGTGCCGGTTCCCTTGTCCTTCCAGGCTGAGTTTGATTAGAGCAACAGCTAATCTGTCGAAATCAGAGAATTAAAAATATTTCCATGAGTACAAAAATGCAAGAATGTCACAAGCCCTGAAGTCAGTCCACCACAGCCGGTACAGGAAAACCAACTGGAGGGTTGCATGTTTACGTAGAGAAGATTGTAAGATCAACATAAATGTTTAAAATAATTGACAGAAATTGGGGGGATAAAGAGTATACTTCCTCCTGCTCCTTTTCCCCACACTTCACAATATGATTTGTTTGTGTGTATATATATTTATATATGTGTGTGTGTATGTATGTGTGTTGTGTGTGTGTGTGCATATATGTTATATATATATATATATATATATATCTATATATATATATATAATATATATATATATATATATCTATATATATATATATATATAGTCCTGTGGTTTTGTCCATCTTTATGTTTTCTTATAATTCTAAAACTTTTTCTGTATATTTCTTTGATAATAAATTAAAACAAAGCATGACTCCACTGTCACCATTAGCTGGCCAAGAGACAAAATAGCCTCTTATTTCAATTAGAAAATCTTTATTCTGTTATTATTGTGACTATTATTGATCATGTTTGTTTTTCCACCCCCCCCCCCCCCCCCCCCCCCACCCCCCCCCCCAACACAAAACATGTCAAATGTATTTGTTCATACCGGGACTGTTCCTGACCGCGTGAAGATTGTGTCTTTGAATCAAACTGTGGAAGAAGTGGAGCCTCGGAGCATCGTTTTGTCCAGACAGCTGCTACTGAAACGCCGCCTACTTCTCTTCCCCTTCAGCATCAACGCCCTACTGAGATCAATGGGGCAGCGGTCTTTAGAAACCTGGAGGTACCTGTGATATTTTGACTTTGATATCACTTGATTAACCATCACTGTTGAGACTCATGCCATGTGCACACTCACATGCCTTACAGAACCTTTTGTAGGCCACTGCCATTCACTTTGTTTTATTTTTTTTGTCATCCTTGTTTGATGTCTGTACCTTTTTTCCAAATCTGTTCCAGTCTTTTGGAAAATTCAGAGCTGACTGAAGTGACATAGTATATCACAGTTTGTAGTGAAAAAAACAAATCATGGAAAAAATTCTCAATCAATGTCTTTCACTCAAACACAATGTCTCAGTCTATATACAACTAGAGCAGAGTGTCTCGTAAAAGTGGGTCATTTTCAGAAAAAATGTTCTGTAATAGTTGAACTTTAAACACATTTATAGAAACAAACAGGATATGAAAGTTACCATATGTGACTGGTGTAGATCTGTCTCTGCGTTGTGTTAATGATGAATCAGACGTGCATCTTTTTGGAGGCAGTCTCCATTTATTTCTGGCTCTGACACACAGTAGAAAAACAAAATCCTCCCGTTAGCAGTCGCCAAAACACATGCCCTACACAGGTCATTTAATGACAAAATGACCATCTCATAACAAGTTTACACAGAAATTTCCCCCGGACTCAAAGCTGCCTACCTCTCCCTCAAAAATCAGAGACGGAAAGGGAGAGAACTGGCGCGAGAACGGTTCTTATAAAGGGCAGTGTTACACATATTATGGCACCCAAAGCAAAGTTCCACTTGCTGACTAGGAGGTACAAACAGTCAGGCATTAACTGAAACAAAAACAAACAAACAAACAAGAACCAGACACAGATTTTGTGTAATTGTTAAAAAAACAAAAAAAACCAAAAAAAACAAAAAATAATAATATACATATTCCAAATACATACACATATACGGCTGTATAATCGACCCTGTGACACATATATGGCCACTTGAAAGATTAAGGGTTAATGTGTCTAGTTAATAGTCGATACTTAGTGCAACTCATAGTTACTAATGCTAATTCTCACACAAACTACTTCAAACTCATGTACAAACCCCCCAAAATATTGCCCTTATGATGCTGTCTATACTGAGTACTTACTGTGCAGTGGGATTTTAATTCACCGTAATTACGTCCATTACATCTTGATATATTTTGCACTGAACTGAATGCAGACACAAGTGTTTTTCTTCAGTTTTTGGAAGACAGAAGTAGAAAAGAAGTGATTGAATTCATATGTTACTGCTCAGATTTGCAACATTTCCCCAAAAGAAAAGAAAGAATAACGTGTTTTTTGTTGGGTTTTTTCCCCATAAAATCATTGCCAATGATCAGGAATGTGCTAAAGAGTTTTTGAGGTAATTGAAAGTTTGGCAGGACCAGTGCCTGTACCACTGGACTCAGATCCCTGACAACTTTCTGTGGATGTGTAACCTGTCCAGCAGTGCGGCAAAGATTTAGACTTCATATGCAATTGATTCACAAGGTTAATGATTCTAAAGAGTTTTTGTTGAAGGTATCCACATCACCTCTATTTCCTTCTAGAGAAACTAAATTAAAACAAATCTGATGAATTCAAATATTCATTTGCATTAAAGAATAATAAGGATTTAGTGCAGCTCGTGTCATAGTTTTCAACAACTCTCACGTAGTCATGCAATCATCCTGAAATTGTTGAGCGAAATCTGTCATAGTTTTCATCATTGATAAATTGATAGTTTATTTCCTATTGGTCTCATATTAATGCAGTCGGAGTGATTGTGACCTACTGAAACTGTGTATGTCCACGTCTCTCCAACAGGACAAGTATGAAGAGAAGTTTATGGTGGAAAATCCACCATCTCTAAAGACAGATGGCTCTGCTCAGATCATTGAGGTCAGACCTCAGGTGACTCCCAAAAATGTGTCTGACAAGGAGACTTCTGAAGGGTCAAAGGTCGGTTCCAATGGAATGATCATCAGAGGAATGACTTTCTATAAATCAGAGCCAGATCCTATGGTGGCAGATGATGGGGAACCCGGAGAAAACTGTAAGTACATACAATCTGTAAGGAAGTGACTTTAAAAATGAAGGACAAACAATATCTTTCTGTTTCCATCTACAAAGAAATGTCTGTCTGTGGATAGGCAATTAACACCATTTGTTTTCAGTAAATCTCAAAGCATTGAAGAGCAGCAAACACTAAGCTGTACATGAGAACCATGCCTGGAAAAAAACCTAAAAATGTACAGTACCACATGTATGATCCTGGAGTCTCTTTCTTTCTTTATACTGTAGAATCACACAACAATTTTCAGTTAATACATGGCTGCACAGAAATAAAAGAAAATACAAAACTAGTCCTTCACCAACTTTTCTTTGCTGTTCTAGATTTTGAATATCATGGATTTAGCGGAGAAGGCCCAATCAACCTATTCATTGAAGAGAATCTCCTTCAGCACAAAACCCCTCGCCCAAGGACAAGATTAGGACCAAGATCGTTTCAACCACAGACAACAGATCCTCTGCTTGCCCACGGTTCTCAGAAAACCAGCCAACCGAACCAACCAAAGGAAAGTGAGGCCATTTCAAAAGCTCCACAGGAGCTCAGTAGTGTCTCTGGAACCACATCAGTGGAGGTATCTGCACATGTGCATAGTGAAACATCCACAGCAGAAGGCGTCGGATTTGGACCAACCACAACAGTACAAAATGTCACAAACTCTGCACCTCAGGTCACTCATGGAGTCACTACTGAAATAAATGAGTCGCCAGTCTCTTTGGTTGATGAACAAACAGGCCCACCTGTAAGCGTTGCTCCAAAGAAAACCACTGAAACTACCATTAACATAGTCAGTGCCCCTCCAATTATGGCCACAAAGGCAACGTCACTAGAATTAACAACAAGAAATAAACCCACGGAATTGATGGAAACGCCTATCCCAGAGAGACCTAAAGACCTCACACAAACCATTCCTCTCAGGATGACTGATAATCCAAGCACTCCCGAACCAAATCCAACAACACAAGCTTCAGCTACAAGCCTGACATCTGCTTTGTCCATCACAACCCACGCTGTGAAAACCTCGGGATCATTACATCCCACAGCGGCTCCCATAACGGTTGCCCTAACGGAGCGAGCTGCGACAACACCACAGCAAGAAACCAAGGCCACCAACCCCTCAGGTTCAACTGCGCCACCCGCTCCTACCACACTGTCAACTTTGCTTCTCAACAGCTCGCCGCCTGTCACAACACCTGTGAGTATTACCTCTTCAGCCCCCACCGTATCCCCCACGGCCTCGAGACAGACCGCTCAGGTCAAAAAGAAATACAAAATCAGCTGGGAAGAGGAGGAGGGGAAGAAGGAGAACAGAAGTTAGATGATCCAATGCAAAAACAAGAGAGTCAACATCAAGGAAACCAGGTAAACACTAATTTGACCGTCTTCTGTCCCCTGAAACCACCATGATGTGTGCTGATTTGATCCTGAACAACTGTAAAAGTTTTGCGAGAACAACTGAGATATTTCAGCAATTTTCTAAACTTTCAAATTCAGTGCTCTGTCATCTTTTGTAACCTCACCCTTTCCGTGATTCAAGCTGGTTCGAACAAAAGCCTCTAATTATTCTCAGACTCATTGACGTAGGTCTGGAAGATGTTAAGCTGCTTCCAAATCCCCAGTCGGAGCTTCATGTCTTCACTTCTTTTTGTTTTTTGTTTTGTTTTTTTTCAAACAGAGGAGTGTAAGGACACTTTGGCCACCATCTCTGAGCCAGTAACTCACAACACCTTTGGCAGGAATGAGGGAGCCTGGATGAAGGACCCAAAATCTAATGAGGACAAAATTTATGTTACCAATTTCTATTATGGGAATAACCTCCTGGAGTTCCGCAGCTAGAGGTTTTCAAACAAGGTAAGAACACAGGGGTTGCTAACGGAAGGAACATATGTAAACTTGCTCTCGTTTCCCTTTTTGATTTGATAGCATGCGTCTCTATCTTCTTCTTTTTTCTTCCTCAAGGCCGTTTCAACCAACTCCTACAAGCTCCCTTACAACTGGATTGGCACAGGCCACGTGGTCTACGACGGAGCCTTCTACTACAACCGGGCCTTCTCCCGGGACATCATCAAGTTTGACCTGCGGCAGCGTTACGTGGCTGCCTGGACCATGCTCCACGACGCGCTGTTTGAAGAGTCGTCGTCGCCGTGGGAGGGCGCAGCCACTCGACATCGACTTTTGCCGTGGACGAGAGCGGTCTGTGGATCATCTACCCTGCGCTAGATGATGAGGGATTCCTGCAGGAGGTGGTTGTTCTCAGTCGCTTGAACCCGTCCGACCTCAGCATGCAGAGGGAGACAACCTGGAGGACGGGGCTTCGAAGAAATCACTTTGCAACTGCTTCATTGTCTGTGGCGTCCGTATGCTGTTGACAGCTATAACAGAGGGAGGCCAACCTGGAATATGCTTTTGACACACACACAAATACTCAGATGATTCCAGGATGCCCTTCATCAACAACTACACCTACACCACGCAGATTGACTACAACCCCAAGGAGGGTGTTTTGTACGCGTGGGACAATGGACATCAAGTCACTTACAACATTAAATTTGCATATGTAGACCCTTAGTAAGGGCATGAAAGTCCCTTTTATATTTGTTAATTCTTTATTTGAATGGATTGTAGATCAGTCCACATGGCCCTCAGTGGAGGAAAAATAACAGCCAAATGTACAAATGTGCTTTTAGCACATTGTCTGTAAATTGCAGTTTTGTTTTTTGTGTGTTTTTTACATTTTTATCAAAATAAATGAATGACTGACTCACTTTCAAGTTGTACTGTATATATTGTAATGCTGTAAAACACTACAATAGATTTGTCCAGAGAGTTGTAGTAGAGAAAACGCAGACTCCACAACAGATTACATTTCTTAAGTATACCATTTAAATCAATCTCTTTTTGTGAGGCCAAATCATAGAATTCTGTAAAATGCATATTTCATATTTGCCACATATCGTGTTTTGTGACAGCGCTTACTCGCTCCATGTCAGACCGCTCTGAAGAGACTCCAGGAGAGCTCCGAAATACGAACAGTGAATCTTCTTTGTTTCGTTAAACAGTTGACGTCAAAAAGGCTTCAATGACAGAGAGAGTTTTTTCAACTGCAATGCTCCGAGGATAAAGCGTTAGAGAGACAGAAAAAAAATCAAATACAGACATAGCAAAAGTGGCTGCTCAAGCCGCGGATAAGCGTAAACTGCTACTTGTTGTAAGTTAAGCAATTGTGAAAACAAGAAGAAGAAAAAATTGAGATCAATTTTCCCACCCCCATACACACAAGAATACTTAAAGGAAATCCAGTGTTTATTTTGGTTGCTGCACATTATACAATACAAAGAACACACACATTTAATTGTACTTTATATTGTCATGAAGAATAGCACAATTGCAGAGGGGGAAAAAAAATCTGAGAAGGGCATCTACTTAACAAGGACGCTTCGCTTTGTTTCTGAAAATTGTTCATCAGACTTTAAAAAAAAAAAAACCCTTCATCCTATAACTGGAACACAGTTTCACACAGGTATTGGTTATTATTATGTGCTCTGTTATAGGATTACACAAAACTAGCCAGAGAAAAGAAACAGGCAAGTAATTCTAATCATATAAATTTATGACCAAATCCACTCTCTTTTCTGTGGAGGTACAACACAGAAGCCATTTAAAGCCACAATCAAACTGACATGTTCTGCATTGATAGTGCAAACTAAATCATGATGCATCGTAAATTCAAACAGAAACCCAGAAGCACAACCTTAGTCTGTGGACGGAGAAGTTAGGACTTTTTGCACCGTTTCCTCCGTGTATGGTCTGCACACACAAAAAATATTTTTTGGTGCAACCGCAAGAAAAAAATTATACATATGTATACACACATATGTATGTATATATATATATATATATACATATACATATACATATATATGTCACAATATATATCAAAATGTTCCCTAGAAAGCATAGTCATTCTAAAACAGAGACAATATTAAATCTTGTCTTGTCATCAGAAGCACATATAACTAAATAACTAAACTGAATGAAAGCACAGAGGTGTACTGTCACATATAAAAAGACATGAACAGTATCATAATTTGAAATAGAGACTTAAAAAATACCCCCCCCCAAAAAAACAGTGCAAAGACCCCAAAATTAAATTTAAAAAAAATTTTGCATTAAAAACTCTTCATCAATACCGTGCTAAAAGTGATCATGTAGAATCCATAAATTAAAGGAAACCAGCCAACAACACCATTAAACTTGTTGACTAGCACAGCATATGACCTGACTTCCTGAGATTACAGATGGCCTGTGTTGCTGCTGCTGCAGATATTTATCTGGTAAATTTTACATCTCCAATAATACCAATAATAACCTCTTTATTTAGAGGACACAGAGAGAGAGAGAGAGGAGAGAGAGAGAGAGAGAGAGGAGAGAGAGAGAGAGGAGAGAGAGAGAGAGAGAGAGAGAGAGAGAGAGAAATGGCTGTGCTTTCAGGATGAATGTCGCACATTTTTGAATTAATTAGATTGAGGCTACATGTTACAGCTGTAGTCCCTTTGCGATTTAGCTTGTTCCAAAATACTGAGAATCTGACCAGATTTGAAGAGCAGACCCTAGGAGAGCTGTTGGGAGCAGAAGTATTTGTGTTATTATGGGGTGACTCAGGTGTTCAATGCTCAGCCCCCCCCGCCACTAAACAATTACCCTTATGTGGATCGTCTGGGGTTACAGGCAGAAGTCAGTGTTGCCACACAAGGAGTGAGCATCTGCTGGGACCCTGTGACTGACCACTCCGGATATCGGGTCCGGTGAAAAGAAAAAAAAAAAAAAAAGTGGTTCACTGATGCCGACAGTTTAAGATTGTTTTTTTACTCAAGCTACATTTCTGTAGATCATATTCATCCATTTCAAAATCACAAATGCAAAGTCAGTGGGGCACAGCAGGTATATTCTTCATCACTCCCCCATAAAACCTTCAACTTATCTTGAATTGCCTTGATGGTTATTTCTAAGAAGATACTCGGATTTCCAGGCGCTGCGGGGAATCTTAAGCAGATCCCATCAGGACGCCGACTGGAGGGGCAGCTGGGGCGTCGTTGGGAGAGTGCTGGTAAAACCTGTCTGTGTGGTTGACGCGGAGTAAGGTGGGATGCTGGATGACCTGATGTGGAGGATCCTCGTGTCCGTCACTTCGCAGTCAATCTGCATCATCAACCCTCAAACTCTTTGTCCCGAATCACGCTGTCTGTAACAGAAAGAAGGGAAGAGAAAAGCGATCAGCCCTCGACTCATGAATTTATGAACAAAGTTCGGGTTTTGCTTCATCTAACAATTTCATACCAACACACAAGATGTAATCACTCAGGAGATAAGAAGAGTTTGCCAACTGTAGTCGCTGACCGCTGTAATTGCTGGCAAATTCTTGTTGAGAGGAAACTGATAAAAGACTTTGAGGTATTTGGAGATCATCGTTTGGGATGGTAAGAGGTATTCAGAATCAAAGTGAGTGAGTATGGGTGGAGACTGGATTGCAAATGGAGTCCGAGGTGAGGTCACACTGGATTTCCTCCATCACGGAGATAACAAGAGCAAGAAATGCAAACTGGGAGGAGAAAAAGAAAAAAAAAAAAAGAAAGAAAAGAAAGTCTGGCAAAAAAGTGTGGGAGAATGAGGGAGAAAGATCAGCGATGATGAGTCAGAATGCTTTATGTTGTGTTTGGAGAACAACAAAGGACAGTTTCGAAAGCCTGACAGACAAAATGATGGATGCTCAAGAGTCAGACTATTGTGGTTGATACTGTGCTTTACATCGGTCTGTGGTTGCTTGGTTTATTCAGAGATAATATACTGTATGTTTCACTGTCATTATGAGGCTTTATTTACAAACAAGGCAATTCTTCGGCTTTATCTTGGGAAAAAACAATACATCTCCTGTGGTTCGCTCAGCCTAACTCAGTCTGGGAAAGACCCTTCAAAGTGGACACTCTGTGAAAGTCTGTTAGTTAGTTAACAACATGTAGATGATGATCACTTTTGTATTTAAATTGACAGGAATCTTAAAAGTGTGTGGCCTCCTTTGTGTGTCTGTTGTGATAACACTGACTGTGTGGACAAGTCACATGACAAACGTGCCTCACTCATTTTTACTGCACTACATGGCCCAGAAAATGAGTTGTGGGCATCTTTCTTTCTCCAAATAGCTCCATCCAGGGAAAACATCCTCTCAATCCAGCCTCACTGCTTGTATATTATATTATGAGTGTATAAAATTAAGGTTCTGTGCAAAGTGAAGCTGGAAAATGTATCTCTATGTTGATCACTAAGGCCACAGCCTCACACTTTAAGAGGCCGATTTAAGCCGACTTTAGCCTGCCGAAAATAATCAGTATAACTGATTTCAAATACATTAACCCAAATACACCAGTATAAAGACGACAGTACGGAAACAGTTGCTGAATTTTTCTTTTTAAATGCGTCTAGACACTTTGAGTCAAACGCTCCAGCAGTACCGGTCCACTACAGCGCTGATTTTAAGCAGGTGAGGCCAACTCGTCACCTCAACCTGCCGCTGGTCGGAAGATAGCTTAACACTTAAGACTCTGTTATTCCTTATTTAAATTATTACACCCTGTAATGATTTTATTTGCACAATGATTAAACTAATGTGTGGAGAATCACATAAATCACTGTCCAAACTCATGATTAACATTTAATATCCCAAAGTGTTTACCTCCATGCTTCAACGAATTACCAAACTGTCTAACTTCTATTTAGTCAACTGCTCGAAAACACAGACACAGGAAACACAGAACCACGAGGTCCAGCTTTAAATAGTGACTCTTTGAAAAGCCTGCCAAAACTACTGTCCTGCTCTGTATGGTCTTATCCCCCCACCAACTTTTACTGTTGCCATCTGGAAATGTCCAGCGAGCTTCAGCGACAGTGAGCTGGTGCACGCTGATAAAGGCCTGACGTCTGGCACCGGTGCATCAGGGGAAACCTGAGAGCCAGATCTGGAGAACGCAGTGGCTGCCAAACTGGAACAACCTGAGGCCACATTCACTAAAAAAAAATCTCTCATTTATATAAAAGATATATAATATCAAAATATTCATCAGCAAGTATGAATTGTGAAACTGCAAAACAACATTTTGTCCCAAAATAATGACAATAAAATATCTAAAAAATATGATTAAATAGTAATATACTCATAACCACTGAATCCAGGCTATTCCATTATAAGTCATGGCAATCTACCTAGCTGTGTCTGATGGACATGTTTTACAGTAGTTAGGTAAGTAAGGGTTAAACATTTGGTTTGGTAAGAGTGCTAGCTCTTTCAGAGCGCTGGTGGTGATGTTCTGTTTAGATTAGGCGAGGAGGAAAATCTGACCCCCACGTCTGTCAGAGGTATAGAGCTCTACCTTGAACCCCCAGATAGAGCTGGCTTTTAGCTGCAGTGCACATGCACAACTTCAGAGTAGTAAAAATAGACTGCAGTCCGTCTCACACGGTCAGTCCACCTGTAAATGATGTCAACCCCAAAACATCCTCTCCCCCAAACATGTCGCCTCATTTGATTGAGCTACTTTCAAACTCAAAGGATCATTAAATAAACACACACTTCAGTCCTTATAAGGAGTCGCTGCTGCACCAAATACATTCTGAAGCAAATCAGCGGCGTTCAGGTCAAGTAACTTTAACAGAACCTCTGAACCACGGACATGCCCACAGACAGAAACAGACGACGGCTTACATCAAGTCTCAATCCTAAATGCTCACTTATTGACAAAGACAGACCAAACAATCGCTGCAGATTAGCAGAGTCAATCCACGTACTTCCAGATGAAAACCATTAGTGACTGGAGAAGGAAAGCATTCCTAGAGGAGCGCAGCAACACAGAGCTGGAAAGAATTATCTTCCAGCGTGGAGCGATCGTACTCGAAACACAGGACAGTGTTTGTACTTTCCGAGGGTCTCGCCTCGATAACTGTGTACATTTGGAATTAATTACTTCAATGTTTAAACAGGGACAACATAAATCTAAAAATTTACTTGAAGGCTCTAATCTGCGCAACACATGTGCCGTCACATGTGAAGCGAGAGGAACTGCGCAAGCTCTCCATCCTTTGCTTTGTCAGCCTTTGTTTAACTTAAGTTTGAAACCAGCTTTGCGACAGGTCAATGAGAAACTACCTGAAGGAGCAGCCGTGGTGCATTCTGACCTAAAAGTGGTGTTCGATCTATCTAAATAATACCACATGGTACGGCTTGAACAAGAAGGCCTGAAATAGGCAGGAGGAGAAAGTGGCGCTTTAAATGTGAAACTCATTGAATCCGTGACAGATCATGCAAATCGAAGACCTCCTTCTTCAGGAGAAGTTATATTTCTCCATGAATGCCACCTTTGTCCGGGCATTTGAACAATTAGCTGAAAAGGATGTCTTGGATTTCACTATTTGCTGCCATTCAATGAGCCATCTGACCAGCAGAGACCTTCAACATTCCTCTGTGACAAGACCAACCAAGAACAATGTTTACCTTCATTAATCTTGATCCAACAGCGCTCTCCCTGAAAAAAAGAACAGAAATGCCGGCATCTTCCCTACTGAGTAAGAGGCTCATATTCCACTGAATCGAATTTGTTGCTGGTGCCTCCGCCACAGTCGGGCTGGAAGATAACGGAACAATACGATAACTGATAAAAACTCCAGCTGAACGGCAAACAGCAGGCTTGTTTTCTTAATGCTCAACCATCTGTAAGTCTGCTTCCTCCTGGCAGGTTCTCTTTCAGGTCACTGTGTCATGCCTGGTGACAGCTGAGGTTTTTAGGTTTATTTGGATTCCCATTAACACACTCAAACACAGTTCCATTCCATATTTTGCTATTGCACAACATAGAAGATCCACAGCTTCTCAAAATGAGTTTGACCACAAGCCAAATGACAAGACAAAATCCATAGATACAGATATCTATACCTAATAACACACCAGAGGATCAGTCAGGCACTGTGCTGCTCACTACAAAGCCAGAGGAGAAAAAAGGGAGTTTTCCTGATAATCCTAATATTATTAACAGATTTCTCTCCTTCCTAAGCGAAGCCTCTGAAGAACCCCTGACACACTGTATTGATAATCCAGCAGTCAGATGGCTGCAGGGTAACATTGTGATGAGCTCACAGAAATGAAAAACATGTGTTGCTCCAATGATTCATAACAGAAAGCAATTTGGCAAATCCACCACTTTGAGTCCAAAGACTTTACTGATCAAGAGTTCAGACACTGAGGCTGACCTCTTGTATACCAACTAGACGCCCTAATGCGAGGGGATCGCGGCCCGCAGCCCCCATCCCGCCTTCTTAAGGTTTTGACCAGAAGATATGCCGACAAGGAGGCGTTTTCCCCGGACAGACACACACTGCCTGCTGAGGCGTCTGTCGGCCCGTCAGACGGTCCAGACAAAATGGCGGCCAAAACGCAACCCATTGGCCAAGTTTGGAACCAAGCCCAGGCAGGGTTCAGAAGTTCGTATTGAACCAAAAAAAAAAACCCTGCAAAGTTGGCGTATTGACACCCAGAGGGACAGACAGACAAACAGACATGGTGCTAACATACATCCTTGCAGATACTCTGCGGGCCGTATTTAGGGATATCCTGTGATCTCATGATCCGGTCATGTGATCAGAAATCATTGCCCATCACATGGTGTCAGACTCAATTGGAAACGACTGTTACATCCCCAGGGATCGAGTGACGGCTGGTCAAGAGAGGGCATTAGGGCGGAGCCAAAATGACTTAAAGGAATGCCATGAAATTAAACCACCAATCGCCGTTTAATGGCTGCGGCTTGGGGCGAATCTAAGGTCGCTGATCACCATCTGGCTTATAAACGCACTGAAATTGTAGAATGATGCAGCGCTCCACCTTAAAAATTTACCACCGGTCGCGATGCTATGAGAGCAGAGTGCAAAATGTCGGGGCGTGGAAATATTTTAAAGCTGACAACAAGAATGTTGATGTTTCAAACTGCGAGATTTGTAAGCTTGGGATTTCAAAGAGTTGGAAATGAGAAGAGTGTGTTTAACCCTCCATGGCTGCTATTGATGATCAGTATCTCTGGAACCCCGCCCCCCGAAGAATTAATCTCACTGATTGTTCAATCTACCTCACAAAAGTTTGTTCCGCTACTGTTTAATCTACCTCCCTTGTGTTGAATGAAAATAAGGTGAATACAAACAATCGACATCCTGTATCTATTTGTTCGATCGTATTTTTTAATGTATTATCGACGCACTGATCGATATCAGCTGATACTCAAAATCAAATGACTCGGAGGCAAAAAATCCTAACTGGGAGATCTCTATATCCATGTTAAAATGTTGCTCGTGGGCTTGACTTTGAGGGAAGGCGGTCATAAACAGGGTTGGCTGCTTCTCAAATGGGCCGGTGGAAACCACAACACAAGCCGCAAAGCAAACACTGACTGCCACCCACTATAAGAAGCTGAGGACAGAATCACAACTGGAAGACAAATACAGCCGGATTAAGTTTTAGTGTCCTTGCGCTGTAATCTAATTGTGATTTCATTTTTTTTTTCTTAAATAGATATTTTCATCGGAAGTTTGCAGCACTGATGTACAACAATGGCGGTGAGCAAAGTGATTAGATTATCATATGGGAGCCACATGAGTACATTCAGTGAAACAACAGTTCAACCCTGGTGATATTTCACCATTAACAACGTACAACCTTTAAATAAGAGAGGATAATGCAAAATATCTTGTTTTCAATCACTGACTGCAAGTGGAGCAGAAGATCTGAACCAAAGCTGCCAAACTTCATCTACCTGCAAGTGTAAATGCAAGTTTGCACATTGATATGGATGATAGCGTGATGGTGTATTTCTAATAATATATAATGGCACAATTTCTTGCAATAGGTCTAAAGGGGATTTATTTTTACACATTTCCATGCAAAGACGGGCCATTTTAACACAGAAAAAACAAAACTGCTAATTCGGGCTGAAGACAAATAAGCACAACAATGCAGTATTTTTTTCAGGGTAAGTCAGTGTCTGTGCTCACAGGATATATATATACATACATATATATGTGAACATACAACGCATTTCATAAATCCAAGGTGATACACGTGAAAACAAACTACCAGCAGGGATCAATTTAAACCATTTTAAACTTGATATTTCAATTTTTAATGTCATATTTTGTCTTGGGCCGCATGTAATGCTTATTTGGTGGTAGACACTGTTCTCAATGTGCTTCAAGTTAGTCTTTCATGAGTTACATTTCAGTATTCTCAAACTGTTGTTTCTATGCAGGACATCTTACCATTATGTTGATTGCTGGCAACACCACAGACATCTTGGGTCGACTTCCTTATTGTGGTTGGTGGCTGAAGTAGGAGATGATCCTGAGAGAAAGAAGAGAGGGTCACCAAGGGGAACATACAGCTCACGGGGAGGCAGGTTATCTCGCTGGTGTGTGTTTTTGACAATCAGGAATAAGACATTTATTGCAAATTCTTTCTAAATTAATTTGCATTTGCAAGTTGGGGGATGATAAGCATCGTGTGAATTGAGCAGTTTCGAAGAAAAGCCTCACAAATCAATATATCTGAAGCGAGCAGACTCAGAGATCTAGAACTATGACTAAATCGTTCAAGGCTTTTTTTTAATACTTCATTTTATGTCTTCATTGAGACAGGACGATAAAGAATCCAAAAAAAAAATCTCACAATTAAAGTAATCCTGAAAGTGTTGGTTCATACCCCTTTCTTTTGCTTCTAAAAAAGACAAGAAACCATTGACCATTTATTATTTGCCAAAGCATTTTAGCAAGGCTGAAGCAGTTGCACTGGAGGCATCTGGAATTTCATTCTTTCTTTTTTGTAAACAATGTATAACATCTGAATTTGACAACCTCAGACAAGGTAAAGCCACCCCCCCCCCCCCCCCACCAAAAAAAAAAAAAAATCTTGATTTTGTTTATTCTAAAATTCTAAATGTAAAAATATGCTTCATGTTTTAAACACAAGCACACAGTAGGTTACTAAAAGTGATCGACAAAGCAACTCAAAAAGCCAAAACAAATAAAAGTATATGAGGAAGAAAACTGCATAAGTTAATTTCTGAGGATGAAGAAAGTACAAGTCAACTGAAACAAGGTGCACTTCGTTTCACGTGCACTTTAAAGCTTGAAAAATAATGAGTGTTATGATGAGAACAGACAGGAAAATGGCCCATTGTTGAAAGGAGGGATTACTGTATGACGATAGGATGAACTTATGTAATTTACTGTTATCAAGTAGATTATAGGTTCTTTGTATTTGCAGGGTAAGCTTGCTAGAATCACACACACAAACACACACGCACATGCACACGCACAATCACAGACAAAGACAAAGATCACAAACATTACTGCGCTAACTTTTTGGCAGAAGATGTGATCTTGGCTTAAACGAGAAGCTGTCAGCAACCAAGAGCAGAGTCAGAGAATTAAATTCTAAAAAATTAGAGGGTGTCGGTGCTTGGAGGAGATGTGCGGGCGCGTCGCCTCCGAATTAATCCATCACCAGGGGATCGGCGAGCTTGTCAAGCTGACACAACAGCTGCTGAGGCTGTTGTCATAAGAACAGGTGAAATTTCCTTGACCTTCGTTGACGTGATCCAGTGTGAATGAAACCGGTCTTTCCATCACATCACTGCACACTTACATAATGTCACAGGTGCTAAAACAACATGAAAATTGAAGCAAGACCGTAAAATGATGACAGAATAAGAAGGGCAGAAAAGTCCTATGTGTTTCCATCACATAATTTCACACCTAAATAAAGACTGGTGGAAACACAGAAGGCCTCAAGTCACCCTGACCGAAAGAATGATCACTTCCCGACACCAACAGACTGCGGGGTGTGTGTGTGTGCGTGTGTGTGTGTGTGTGTGTGTGTGTGTGTGTGACCTCTCAGCAGCTGAAGAGGGCATCAACAGGCCAATATCAACTTCTACCAATATGCTTCGGGGGACAAAAGTTAAACCCGATAGTGATTGGCTACAAAATTTAAACAAATTCCAAATTTATCCAGGCCGTTGGCAGATTTGTTTGCCAAAACACGTCATACTGGCCGTACAAAAAACAAAACAAAAACAAACAGAAGCAAACAAGCGCCTGCAGACACCCACACACATCCTGAAACCCAGGAAACAAAATAGTGGCAAATAAACCAACTGAGAAAAGCTCATAAAGGTCTGCAACAATTCAAATTGTCACATTGAGGTGTTTATTCTACACTCCCCATCTAGACCTGTTTCCTCTAGTATGTAGCGCTTTTCCTAATGGTTTTTTTTTTTTTTTTACTTTAGTCCAGTAATGAATCTTGGACACTTCAACTGTGAGTCACTTTCCTTAAAACAAGTCCAATTCACTCCACAATAAAATTTTAAAATAATTGTTGCATTTTCTTATAAATTAGTTTCAACAACTAACTAACAAACTAACTAACTATACTTTATTAATCCCCTTGGGGAAATTCTTGATATTGGATGAATGTCAGAGATAAATGTAACAAATACACCCAGATTACACCTTTATAAACTCAATAACTAATTGATATCTCAAAGAGTTTTTGTATGTGATGAAATACACTGGGCGTTTAGATATCATCATCATAGGAATTCTTCTCTCTTTCTTGAAAATTACTGTACAAATAAACAACAACTGGCTAACTCTACAAATCAGTTAGCATTAGCTATCTTGAAAGTAACATTTGTATTAACCTAATTTACAGAAGTTGATGTTTCAGGCATGAAGCTTGGGGCTGATTTAGTCTGGATAAACTTTAACCTCCTGCTGCTCGGGCATCGCTGCAGCGGATGAAGGAATAGCTGCTGAACTGCTGAAGCGCTGCGTTGTTAACAGTGTCCACAGACCCAAATCTTTACGAGTCGCTTGGAGAAAAAGTTAGGACTTGATTTATGACCAAAGGTTTTAAAACACTCATCACACTGACTAACCCTACAGACCAAGGGGTTTTATTATAACCACCCTGAGTTTTCCGAGGTGAAGAGTGTGGGATGAAATACTCTTCAGTTTTGTTTTGGGGTTTTTTTTCCCACAACACTGCAGCAAAAAATAAATAAATAAAATGTGGTTTTGGTGACAAAAATAAATCTCACCATGTAAAAAAATTTTGTAAATTGGAAAAAAAGGTAGAAAAAAAATTGGAACATTTTTAGAACAAAATTATCAGCATCTTTGATTAGTTGAAGATCACACAAAACACAATCAAAGAATCTTCTTTCAAAACTAAGAACAGGTTCACAGTTTGAAAGATTGAAAAATGAAACAAATCATGCTGATTAATGTTCACATTTGGGGAGAGCACATAATTATAAAGCCAGACAGTCATGATAGCCAGTGGAAGTGAGATGCATCAGTGGAAAAGCTGCGTTACACCCTTGGCTGCACTCCTGTCACGAACTCCACTAATCCCCTCTTAAATTAAACCGTTTTGTTGAAAGATCTATTATGTATAATTTACGATTCACAAGTTACAATTGATACAATTCATTATTCATTCTTATGACATCTTCGGAGAAACTTAATTTTAAGATTGTTTTTATTTTAACGAAAAGAATAATAGTCAAATTAAACTGTGAAAGTTTTCTGTGAAATCTATATGTGAAAAAAAAAATCTATCATTAAGTAAACCACAGTGTCAGACTCTTATTTGTCAGCCAGAAGTGATTCAACCAAGTTAAAACTTACCCTCCGGAAAGAAATAACATAGAAGGTGTCGCCACGACGATTGAGTTCATCAAAGAAGTCACTGTAGGTGCGCTGAGGCGCATAATAAACCTGCAGCTCGCTCCCGGGACCCCTGAGGAAGATTTGCAATGGTACAGGTAAATATCGTAATAAACAATACCACAGCAGGTGAGAACATTTAGAATGTAAAACAAAGTATACGAACTCAAAAATAAATTAAAATGGAAATGAAAACTTTTTTAGAAAATACTTGTAAGACTGCAAACATGAAACTGCTCCTATTAACTCTTTGCAGAAAACAAAATGCGAAAAAGGTAAAAAAAAAAAAGGCACAGAGCTTTAATTGTCTAATATAAGGTACACACTACAAACTGCTGCTATGGGTAAAACCTCTTAAGTTCATGAGCCTTTCCTTGAAATCCCTGCATCATCACGATAAAACCAAATAAGAACCATTGTCCCAATTTCCATCATCACACAGAATTCAAACAGACTTTTCTCAATAAGAACAAAAGTATGAAATTTATGAGCTTGTCATGCAACTAGGTGCTCGAGGTTAAAAATACAAAATAAAAACGTGAAATATTGCTGGCTTGAATGAATCTGAAATAAATGCATGTAAGAGCGCCTTACTCACTTTTTCTCAGTAGTGTCTGTGTATTGGACAGTTGCGATCTGGGCACTCTCTACCTCTTTATTCTCCGTTTTCTGTTGGGAAAATACAGGAAGAATTGGGTATAATCTCGTTATGGCCACATCAAGTCACCACTGAGAGGAACTGCTGGCAGCATTGTGCAGCACAGGAACACAGACTGTTCATAACACTGCAGTGACAATAATGCAAAGCATTCTGGATTTTTTTTCATAAAACACACATAGTACAGAAATATCACAAATCCACCAAAGGTGAATGTCTTACACACAGCTGAGACGCCATTCAAATGAGTTCAAGTGAAATTAAAACGTCAGAGGGCAGTCATGTGAGTTTCACACATTTAAACACTCAGAGATTTTACTGCTGAAACGGCTCGTAGGAATTTAGAAATGCACACAGTGACCTTTTTATTTACAGTAATGTAAGAAAGGGTACAAACAAACTGAGCCGCTCTGGTAGGCTGGACATTCTGTGACACATTTAGAAGAGAAAAAAAAAAAAAATGGAAAAAGGCACAGGGGGCGCTAATCCCACAGCCTCTCTCTAGGAGTTATGTTTACTTTCTCAGGGCTGCCGGATTAAATTTGGCTCAATGAAGAGGCAGAGAAAGGTGAGGTGTGAAGAGAGGTGAAGCAGTGGTGAAAGAGACGCTTCGGGGTGAAAACTGGATAAAAACCGCAACTTTAATCCAAAAAGCAATGGCTTGAAGTACAAATTAAGCTTAGTTTGGGAATTAAATTATTAAAAACATCAAAATAAGTCTGTGTATGCCCCCTGAGGTTTGACTTTCCAAAATATGCTGCTGTGCCTCACCAGAATGGTCCGAGTGGGTTTGTGGCCGCTGTTATTCATGCGCCTGGATTTGGTCTGCTGCACTTCATGACGGTGGACCCAACCCCTCAGCTCATGTGCCAACCTGCCAGTTTAACAGGAATATTTCAGTATCAGTATGCAAGGGTTGGGTGACACTGTGGTTTAAGCAAAAGGGGGGGGGGGGGGGGGGGGGGGGAGTATATTATCAAGAAAATAATGCAAATCTCACTCGATGCACTTGGTCCTGTTAACCGAAGGCTGGCACGGGGGAGGCGGTCTGAGAAATACGGGATCTTTTACCACCATCAATGCCTTATCCTCAGAGCTGAAACTGAGCAAGAAGCACACAGAGGCTGTTAGATGAAGAGAGATGAGATAACTTTACAAGCCTGTTAAAGACGCCCAGGAGTCTTTGTAAGAATTTCACACATCAATCTGCTAAAAATATTTCCCACATGTTGAGAATATGCTTTGAATGCAGACGGAGAGCCAACCGGCTGCTTGCCTTTTGTTGTAAGTGAAGCAGCCGCGTTGAAATAAGTAGCTGAAAACTAAGAGGCACCTAAAACCAAACTTGAATGGCTTCAACGTGAGGATGATTGCACAGATTTACAACACATGCAGAGGTGGCAGAGCTTCAATCAGTGCAGGCAGAAAGATGCTGACGTGCATCAAATGGGGGTGACACAATCTGTCCACGTATTGCAACGACTTGTGGAGGACAAAGCTTTAACGCCACATGCTAACTGACTGATAACAATGTGGCAAATCGAGGAAAAAAAAAAAAACAATATGTGTTTGGTGGCTCAAGACGTCACCATACAACAAACTTGAACACAATGCTGGCGAGCTACACTTTAATAAGTTGCTTTAGCTTCAGTTAGAAACGCCATACATCTCTCAGAGCGAATAGTGGTGCTGCCTGAGGTGCTGATGTAGACTGTCCACATTCAGCTCCCACCTGCAGGGAGTTTGTTAAAAAAAAAAAAAAATTCATCCCACCAACGTAATCCCTCCAACGGGCCTCCCTGATGTGAGCCGTCATGTTGACTCTGCCCAGCGTCCCTTTCTCTACACGTCTTGGAAACCGTTACCACGAGACAAGACGTCAGAAAGCAGGGGACTGGTCATAACTCTGACTGAGGGGCCCATATTAACCTTGCAGCACACACGCTTTCCTGTTCAGTCGGACCTCGAGGTTTGGTTGCACATCCACTCCTGTCTTCCTTCTCTCGGCTGCGTTTGGGGCTGTCGCCCCCTTTGTAAGGCTAACGTGTTCCTTCCTGCCAGCGCTGGTTTAATGCTGCCTGGAAACTTGATACTACAGATGAATGGTTTGCATTAACATGTGACATAAGCTACACAGAAACCTGAACCACAACACAGGCCAGCACTGCACAGAAACATCAGATGCTCTGACCACCTTGCAAAACATCATTCTGAAGACGTGACACTTCAGGTAATGTAAGAAACTGGAATGTTATTTGTGCAATTCGCAAACGCAACTAATGTGCCTCAAGAGCATTTAAAAAAGGAAAGAAAAATACATAAACCCTTAGAAAAATAAAGGCTTTCTAACAATAAAAAGCTGGATGTCAAACAGGGTCTGACCCCAATTTCCCACCTTGTTACTCAAAGCACAACCACAGCCCAGCTCGCCAGGGGCCTGGAGGCATTCACATCGCTGACGTTTGGACAGGTAATCAGACGGTGCACATGTTTACGTGTGCAGTCATAAGCTGCGCGAGCTCAGACTGAGGGCATTCGCAGGTGCATCCTGGTTAAGTCACAGAGCGGGTAAACACAGTGCTGTGAGGAGACTTCACTTTATTACCTGCTGGCCACCTCAGCAGCGTCCTGGCCGAGGGACTCGGGGCCCAGCACGAAGTCAGACTCTGCCTCTGGCGAGAAGCCCAACAGGTGTCTGCCACTGTGCTGTGTGGAGCTCACCTCCAGCTTGGAGCCTGGGCCACCCTGAAACAGACTGATGAAGAAAAACAACAAGGAAAAAAACATTGATGTGATGAGGAGGGCAAAGGACAGGAGTGATCAAATCAAGACGCTCAGCTTAGAGGACTTCAGTTCGGATTCATCATCAAAAACACTATTTGAAGAAGGATTTAGACGACCGCTGAATTCCTTGTGGCCCACATCCTGCGCACCGGAGGCATTTTCTTTTTTTGCCACAAGCAGAATCTGAACTCTGATCTTGACTGCACAGCCCAAAGCACACCGGGGTGCACACACACTCACACACACACACTCACACACACACACACTCACACACAGTCGCTTTCAGTGGTATTACTACACTGGGTGGCATTTTCATTTCAAAGGGATCTTGACCTCAAAGCGGGCATATTTTACATTCCAAAGGAGAGCCCAAAAACAAAACACACACATGCGAGTGCAGGTACAGGCGCACACAGGTTTCAGCTACTTTGAATACTTCACAAAAATCAAGCCACAAAAGAAAACTCAGTGATCGGCCCCACGAAACTTATTCATGTTTACGCTTCCAGAGAACAAGTGAAAAGACCAAACTCTGACCAGAGAAAACTGACTGGTTATCAGAGCCAAGGAGTTGATGCTTGCACTCCAGTGGTGAAAGTCAGTCCCAGAGGAAAACAAACATTTTTACACTATGAGAACAGAGAATCTGTCGTTATATTTGGAGGTCAACTATGAGCTTAAGGCATTACAAATGCTCCATCTGCTCTGAGGGAAGGAATCAGATTCATTTTTCCCAGTGCAGTTTTATATAACTCATTAAAATATGTTACAACTCTTAATGTTAAAAGTCCAGATAAGAAAGAATGATTACATGCAAATGTTTATGTGGGTTTTTTTTTTTCTTTTTTTGCAGAAGTTCAAATTTTAATTTGCATTTCATGTGTGGTAAATGTTTACTTTTGCCATAACCCAGCGGTGATTTTAGTCACAAATCTTAAAAACTTTTCTTCACACAAGTGACACACGACAAAACTATTGACCAGCACATCATTGTCCAACTACGTCCGTTTCAATATGGATAAGACTGAATTTGTAAAGTTAATTGATGAGTGTGGCTGAAGAAGAAGGGCCTTATGAGTTAAAATAAAAATATAAGTCTGAGCTGTTTCATCGACATTTTCAAAAAGACTTCAAACAAGATCCCCAATCTCAACTTTTCGGAGAAAAAAGCAGGACATGTTTGACTGGGTAACACTGCTTTCAATAAACGGTTTTTGAATAAGGTCTCACATGCGAAGCGTGATTCCCACAATGAGTCATGGGACTTCCCGTTTGTTTTCCTCCAGTAATCAAATACTTGTGTACTGACAATGGGGTACAGTTAGCTGTGAGCTTCACGAATTTATTGTCAGCATTTTTTGAGGAAGTTGAATTCAAATTCAATTTAATATAGGACACCGAATCAAATCAGAAATGGAGACACCGTCTGTTCCATCCTCACCTTGTTGGTCCCATATTTAACACGACAAACACCAAGACCACCATGAGGCACACGGCTCTCCTCTTGGGCGCTGTTGTTTTCAGTACTGTATTCTGCAAGAGAAAGGAAACCAATTACGACACAAGCGAAAAGCAAAAGACTGTTTGAATGATGCAGAGGCGTTTTTTTTCCCGTTCTTATTAGGTATTTATGAGCTTGTTGTGCACAAAAAAAAGGCTTTTGTTATTTTGGTTTTTGTGGAAACATGCATGCTCTGCTCAACAGACATGATCACTGGCAGCATTTGGGGGCGAACGCTCACCTCACTCAGCAGGCCCTCCAGCTGTCTCTTGAGGTTGCCATTCTCACACTTGAGCACCTCATTCTCAGTCAAGGCCATTTTCAAGCGAGCCTCAAGAGAGAGCAGATATTCCTTTTTCTTTTTCCGTGAGATAGACGCAGACTCGCGGTTCTTTATCATGCGCTGCTGCCTCTGGGACAACTTTGACTGGAGAGAGAAAGCAACAGAAACACGAAGCAAAATTCATTAATTCCATTAATGTTTAATGTTAGGTCATTTATTTCATCCCATCATTCATAATGCAGTTTTCCAAACAGCAAGTAAAGATAGTTATTAAGCAACTCAGAACAGACCAGTATGAGAGACTCTGACTTGAGACCTTTCTAGTCTGACATAATGTTAAAATAAACAACTACATACATTGTGGCATATGATACATCAATATGCTGTCAGTTTTAAATACATATGTGTGATTTATAGCTGTATTAAATGCCATTCATTCAACGAGCGCTTCATTCATTCTATTTGGGGAATTTGAGACAGAGGAACTAAAAACAGGAGTTGTTTAAGATGTTGGCAAAGGATAGAAAGAGAAAAAAAAAAAGATGAGAAAGTAAATGGAGGCAAGGAGGATAAACTCGGCAAAAAAGGCCAGCGGTGACTTTGTTATTCTCACCAGGAGAGCGGCCCGGACAACTGCTGCTTCAGTTTATTGCGGTGATAGAATAATAAACAAACACGTTCAAGATGTGTCGCAAGGTTAATGATACCTTTGCAAACAATCAGCCCTTTAACATCAGGCCCAAAAAGCCTTTAAGTGCACGAGATTAAGCTTCTGCTTGAAAATATTTACACCAACATCCTCTAAGAGATCAAGAGGTCGATTGCAATGTCTGTTCTCCGCGCGAGGAAAGATGTGTTTATCGAGTGTGTCACTCGTTGAGAAATGGGTGATCAGAGACACATAAACACAGTTGGACCATGAATGCTTCAGATCTAAAACCTAAAAGGTCAGACGTAGTATGAAAAGCTATTTTAGAGATTCATTGTACTGCTAACTGGGTAATTATATTTGCGATGGTTCTGTTTATTTGGTCATGAAAATCTTAATGGCAAATTAAGTAGGAACTTCAACAGAAAATAATGCATTAATATGCAAATAAATGACACGACTACAAAGGATGAGCAGCCAGATTCTTTCCACTTCATGTCATGTCAGTGTCATTAAAATTGATATCACGCATGCCAACCCAAACAGCGCATATCTTAACATGAGCTCTCACAAATTAACAAAACCCAAGGCAGTAATCACCAAAACACCTTCATTGTCCAACCAGTCCTCGGTCACCCTTTGACTACCCTTGTCCAAACAAAAACATCCTCTTCAGGGGAAGTCTCTAAGATCCTGGGCCTAATAGCCCCGCTGGTGATTAAGTTATTTGGATCCTAGTATTTGTATTCTGTCTCCTGAGAAACCTCTCTGTCTCCCAGCACAGATCTGGGAGCGGTGCCACTAGTCTGAGCCTGGGAACACTGCAAGGAGGCAGTTACCAGGGAGTGGAGAGCAGGGGAAACTTTGCATTGGCTTCACAATGAGGCCGAGGAAGAAAACATGGGGAAAGGGGCCCAAAAAATGGCAAAGTGGCATTTCTCAATAAAGCTAAGATGAATGTGTGAAATGCAGGTAGTAGCAATGGTTCAAACTCCAGCTATTTAAGTGGTGGTGATGAAAAGCCCAGTATTGAGTAAACCACATTCAATCGGCTGTTCCTGCAGCATTGCACAGTGGCAATCTTCAGATTTCTGTTGGTGTATTGATGTGCAGTGCTGTTCAGTGTACCGTAATTATTTCGTTATGCTTCGGGGTACAGTGAAAAGAAACAGAACAGTCCAGAGCTACACCGTGCTGCTTTCTTGTTCAGCATCTCAAAGGCACTCCATAAGGAAACCCGAGGTCAACCATGAACCTGTTCAAAAAGGAAGGACTTCATTTAACAGGTTGGGGTGAAAACGTTTCCTGATTTTACTCTAGGTCATAAAAAAACCCACAACCATTCAATGTGTTCCACAGATGAAACAACAACCTTATCATCCAATCACTATCCTTACCTCCAGGACTCATCTTGAATGCATTTGCAACCCAAACTCTAAAAGCAAATTCAACTGAAAGTGTAATGGGTCGAACCTGTTTGTGAGTGTGAAGAAGTTTTTGAAGGTAGTAACAACAAAAAAAAAGTTGGTTTTTGACTCACAGTTAAAAAAAAAGTGCTGTCTGTTAGTGACACACTCTTTCAAAACATTCGGAGTCTACAAAAAAGAATCTGGAAAACAAGACATGAGAGAGCCTTCATATTACAGCCATGAGTGATGTGAACAACAGTATTTCTTTATGGCGGCATCTCTTCATGCATTAAATACACACGGCTGCACAAGAGAGTCTGCAAAGTATCAAGCTGATCATAACTGATGTTAATGTTATAGCTGATCCATACATGATTTGCAATGCATATGCTGATCCATACATGAATGCGGTGTGCCATTTTCACAAGTGTCTGCATCGAAAAGATGTGAAGATCAGCGTATGAGGGCTCCTGTTAGAAAAAACACACACACACACACACACACACACACACACACACACACACACAACACACACACACACACACACACACACACACACACACACACACACACACCACACACACACACAAATCCCCAGCTGCAGCAGCCCATTACACTACACTGACCCAGTCCCTGATGACTGTTTACAGCTGTCGCAAAACTTTGAGTCCGGCACAGCACCTGTCCAAAGCATGTAATCGTTAGCAGCCGTTTAACACCCGTGCTTATACAGACTAACTACAGTTCAAAATACAGTACGGCAAAAACAGTTATGGTGACATGCATGGACAAACTGCAGCTAACACCTGGCACTGGCATGCCATCTTTAACAGGCGTTTTACACATCCTCCGTCCCACCGAGTGAACCACTGTGCTGCAGCCGAACCACCCGCAGCAAACACAGCTGCACAAGGCACAGGCACAGGCACACACACTTTCACATGGTGTGAAACAGTTCCGCGGCTTGTCGGTGCGTCACAGCAACGCATCGGTCCAGTAAAAGCTCTGCTCACCTCTGTAATAATGCAAACAACTGACTGATTGTCATTTAAAAACAATTTTTCCAAATTTTTACAAAATGATGAGTTGAAATATCTGGGGAAAAAGAAAATCGTTTTTTTCCTTTCACAGTTAAGGTGTACAGACCCTTCTCTTTAATGGCCAATTGTAAACTTTATTGACTTGGTTAGCTTTACAAATGGCTAAGAGGCGTATTTGTTTTGGCCTCTGGGGTTTGAAATTCCTCGACGTTGCTCTCGAGGTCTGGCACAAAAAGCTCTCCTCCAGACCCAATTATGCCCACAATAATTAGACGAGTCCCTCTCCGCCCTTTTAGGGGCCGACTGTTTTTACAGGCAGAGGTCAGCCGTTACCAATCATTTAACAATACACACTTTTTGGTTGAGGTGAATCATTAAAACACTAATGGAAAACATTGTTAATGTCGGGAATTGTTGCGACGATAGATGAAATAAAACATCTTGACATTTGGCTATGACCAATGTTTTTTCACATTCACATGAATGAAGGCCATATATTATTCCTATCAAGAGACAGCAGCTGATGGAGGAATGACCTACATTTTCTGCAGCATCCCCACATACACACACACACACGCGTCTGTAGATCATTTTAAGGACTTGCAACAACAGTGACACAACCTGTATATTAAATTATGAGTTTTGTTTAACTTCACAGACTGCTTTATTGTTAAACAACCCATGAAAAACCCTGTGAATGTTGAAAGCTGCGTTCCCAAAACAAATAATAGTCACACAAGAGGAGGCAGAATGAGAACATTTTTCCCAGCCCGCTAAAGGTCATTCCAGAGCAAGCTATCAGGAACTGCTGTGGCAGAGACCGAAGCCTGAATCAACAGCGAAGCTGCTGAAAGTCACGCCATCTCTCAGGCAGTATGACACTTCAGCTGACAGCAAGAAGCATTTGCAGTTTATATCTCGACAAGGAAGTATAATAATAACACAATCCTATAAACTTGCCACAGGCACTTTAAAGAATACAACAGTCTCTCACCCAAAAGGAAAGGTCAATGTATTCAAGAGGTGGAGAGCTTTCGGAGAAAGAACACAAACATGGACTATGAAAAAAAATGTAAAAAAACATGCGATAACCAAGTTACACTTCACTTTAAAAACAAAAAATCTCTGAACTGCTGGGGCAATCTGCTGCAGTACCTCATGAGGGCCCATAAACTCTTGGTTGAATATTGTGTTTCCTCTACACCACCCAGACAGAAGCTGTGTGTAGGCTGGAGAAACATCGTGTGTTCACTTTGAATGAAAATGGATGCGTACATCTTTCTGTTCACCGCAGATGTCCTGACATCACCCTTGAACGCAAAACATAGAAGGACCCACCCTCCGGCCTCCACACAGACAGTAACTACAACAATCTGAGCAATAATTACAGAATATTAAAAAAAAAAAAAAAAAAAAAAAAAAAAAAACCCACAGGCACTAATAAAGCAAAGGCCAACCGTCCTCATATCACTGTATCACAGGAAAATGCTACATTTGAGAATTCATTCTCATTATTTTACAAGATATTGTGCTGAGGTGCTGAAATTGTCCAATTTAATGCCACATTTTGTGGTCAAGTAAATGTTTCTTGTCAAGAATGGGTCATTTGTGACTTTTTTTTTTTTTAAGAGAAATAGGGGCGCATGGTGTTGAACAATAAAGTCACCACCCAATCTTTGTATTTGAACTGAAAATGAAAGTTAATGGTTTGTTAAATTTGAATTAACAAAAAAAAAGGAAAAATAATTACATTAGGTAATTTCAGTTGGACAAGATCCAATCTGAAAGCGAATAAACGAGAAGCAGGACATAAGTGTACATAAGCGTAATAAGTGTAATATACGCATGTTCAGACAACTGCTGAAACTCCGGCCATCGCCAAACACATTACTTTGCCATATTCCTCAGACTCAACAATTAAATCTTAAATGTAATCAAAATGGCTTGTGCAACAAAGATTCCTCTTCTGTTGATAGCAGATCTGTTGCTGTTGGAAACCTATCTGCCTCTGAAGCATTTATGGTGAGACATACATGTTTGACAAAGACATTGATCATTTTGTGCTTGACTTTTAATGCCACTGACATTTCACCATTATCTAACTCACATGCTCTTGAAGCTTTAATCACAAACACAAACCCTCATTAGCAGACTGCCACTGGGGGGAAAAAAAACTCACTCCACGTCACAAAAAAATACACAGAGCCATGTGTTACCCAGCTACTCTTTCAAACAGCAGAAGAAAGGCAAAGTGGATGTGTATCTACCATGAGAATGCAGTGCCTTCATACGGGCAGTGCCGCTATACTGTCAAACACATAAATACTAATATTTAAGTGACAACAGGTACAATTATTGAAGTTTAAATTGGCTCATCTCTATTTCTTTTTTTTTAATTTGTAAAAAAATGTTGAGCGCTGAGAGAAGTGACTACTGCACCAAACCCATTCTTACTAGATGTGGAAACTCACACTTAGTCATGATTAGCTACATGAGCGATGTCCCACTGTATTTAACAAGTATTAATTAAAAAAAAAAAAAAAAAAGTTTTATTTAGCTTCAAACAAACGACCTGGCCCTGTATATATGGTTTTTGTTTATATTTGTTGTACTCTTGCCATAATTAACTTCAGCTGAACATCATGAGTGAATCAGTCATTCGGCATACACAGAGCTGACAGCTCAGCTAATGAATCGAAGCAATATTAACAATAATAATAATACCGTCATGTGCAGCCTAAATTAGAAAAGGTCAAATGAGGAAATCGATTACAGTAATGATTAAAGAATTTTTCATCATCATCATTATTTAGTAGTTCCTTATGATTTGCAATGATAGTGAAGTTACTGAAAGCTTTTTTATTATTATTTTCAGTAATTTGCAGAACACAGAGTGTTTATCTTTCTCTATCTGACCCTGGAGGAAACATAAAGGGCTTCAACCTGAAGACTCACATCGTCGTCTGAAGACGTGGTCCGAAGTGTGACAGAAACCACAGGAGGAGCAGCGACCTGGACAGGCCTGTCCTGACCGACCGCAGGTATGGTAACCACATTACGGGGATGGCCTGTGGTGTCTGGATCTGGAGTAACTGGTTCGACTGAGACAGTAGTATAGGTCGACCTGTGAGACACACAACACTACACGTTTTAAAATTACAGGCCTGAACTGTACTTATGTATTATATTTTACCATAATTTAACACTGATCAATACAGACTGTCATTATGTGAACATGAGATCTTGTGATTATGTTCTTAGGCCATCTTCACCTTGCTATTAACAACACAAACACATACGCAGCGTCTCTGCAGAGACTTGCAGCCACAAAGGGCCACATGCTTCAGTTCAGACTAGTTCTGTTAGACCCTTGTGACCTCTGCTGACCCTCAGTCTTTAAAAGAGCTCTCTGTGTTTAAAATACAGGTGGAGAAGATGCTTGCCATTTTGACCTTTGGTCTTAAAACTTCCACATTCCAAACTGAAGCTCTGTGACTTTTATGTGCATGAATGCAATTAAAAAGCAAAAGAAAAAAAAAAAAAAAAAGATCATGCCCCAAAAGATGTAAATGGCAAAAGTAATGCTGCCCATGTTCATTGTTGCTTTGTTAAAGTGGTAGCCAGCAAGAACGGAAACCATTCTTCTCAGAAAGACTGTGCCAGGAACCATTCCTCATGCTGACCCAACAGCCTTCACCTCTGTCAGTGCTAATCTTGTAGGAGCTTTATTCTGCTCTGCTAATGAATGTCAGTAGTGCCAACTCTCTGTCTTGTGCCCAAACTCATCATCAGTGAGAAAAAAAATTCATGAAGATGAAAGTCAGAATTAATTAAAATTGTTTGTTCTCTGGAAATGTAAAATAAGCTTGGTAACCTTTAATGAAACATAACCTGCATTTTATTTATTTGAGGTTTTCTTCTTTATTCTTGCAGCTATGGATAGTGTCGTTATCCTCCAGTGATTGTGAAGTGTGCTCTCAATCAGTACGACTCGCAACTTGAGAAAGCACAACTAGATTCACATCTGGGGTTCTACACTTGTGTGTTTTGGCTTTAACCATCTGCCATCTTGGCTACTACCAGGCCAAGAGGAGAGCCAAGTTCAAATTCATTCTGAGCGAGGTCAGGTACTCCACCCACCAGGGTCCCAGGCAGTGACATAAGTATTTATACTGGCCTCACAATGCTTCTGATGTAACACACAGAGGACCAGAAAGGTAAAACAGGCAGGCTCAACCACAAAACAAGAGACAATTTACCTAAATCCATAAGACCCACAGATGGCCATAAATATTCTCTAGTATTATTGTAGATTAGATAGAAAATGTCTTACTTGCATATTTACAATGGCCAATTTCCATAGTCTGATTATAAGACAAAATTATGGAATTTTTTTGCTGACAGAAACATACCAACACAAATCCTGATTTAATTATATTGTTTAAAAATCATGAGGGGATGGTACAGGACACCGAGTTCAGCGACGGTCAAAAACTGAGCTTGAGGCACCATCTACTGGTCAAACTAGACAAGGTAAACTGCAGCTCAGCAAGGAATATCTGTGAAATTGACTTATAAACACCTTAATATTATAAGACCTTTAAATTATGATGACTACATTCAACTTCAATATTGCTGTGCCACAGTAGATTTGACCAGACCACTATTCTGATGAATTCAGTCCGATGGGAAGCACGTGTTGCAGTGTGAGCTCTGACCTGGAGGGGGCGCTGGTTGAATGGTGACTGGAGCTGGTTTGACAACAGGCAGCACAGTGGTAGGCAGGGGCTGGATGATGATCGTCTTGGCCTGCAAGGGAGCAGTCCCCTGGGCCAAGGGCACAGCCGTAATCAGCGGTTTGGGCTGGATGGAAATCTTGGGGCCAATCTGAATCGGCCTTTTGACTGGTTGTACTGGTTTGGCTGCAATGCATATAAAAGGATAACAACAGAAGGAGTGAGATAAGTGCAGAATATTCCTATATATTTCCAGGAAAACGCTCACGTGAGTTCGGGGTGACAGAACTGATATATGTATATATGTGCATAAAGACAAACTAAAGTATTAAAAATGACTAAATGTGCTCATTTTTATTTTTAATCTCTGTTTTCTGTCTTTATTACATCCCAAACTACTACAAACCCAGATCGTGGTGCGGTAGTTTTCCTGATTTTAGAATAAGTACAAATTCAGATGTTGGTTGACTAGGGAGGTGTGTGTTGGCAGAAAATGGCTCACGTCGCACAATCTGTCCGGTCCTCTTTGCAATTTTCTTCGCTGGAGGAGGAATGTCAGAGAAACCACTGGACTCTGAGCAGACTGAAACAGGTGAGGTTGAGACTGCAGAGACAAAGCCTCATCCTGCAGAAAGACACAAATCAGACTTCAAACAACAATATAAACCAAAATATGCGAAGCACACTATGGAAAGGTTAGTTTCAAAAGTGTAAATTGTGTCAAATGAATCAGAACGTCATACTTGCTTTGATAACATCAGATATATATGATTCAACTGCCCTTAAGTGTCAATATCAAAAACTCTAATATACCCTTGGATTAGGTCAGACCGGTTTTGTCAGTAAACAAATGAGTGCAGATTGTGCTCGGGTCACAGAAAGATGCAACCCTGGTCCTTGTTTTGACTTGCTGTGAAAACATCTGTCTCTCTAATTATGCTAATGTGACTGAAGTTGTCAGCACCTTTTTTTAACGAAGGGCTGGCACACAGCTCAGATGGACAGTAATTATTAA
Source organism: Salarias fasciatus (assembly GCF_902148845.1). NCBI lineage: Eukaryota > Metazoa > Chordata > Actinopteri > Blenniiformes > Blenniidae > Salarias > Salarias fasciatus. Next base: position 20,064,177 of record NC_043766.1, on the reverse strand, counting down.
TCTGACAAGGTGTTTAAGGCTTTTGCTAATAAATGGCTATGTGTGTGTGTGTGTGTGTGTGTGTGTTGTGTGTGTGTGTGTGTGTGTGTGTGTGTGTGTGTGTGTGTTGTGTGTGTGTGTGTGTGCTGTGTGTGTGTGTGTGCTCACGATCCAAAAGCAAGAGCAGCTGTCAGTGATTGCAGACCATCTGGACTAAAAATGTATGCGTTCATACTGACCCAAAAAAAACGCAAATGTGAATTCATATTGTATTATACTGTACTATTCACGACCAACAAGACACATACAATTTGAATTGGAAATTCAACTCAATTCAATAAATCTTGGAAGGACAAACAGTTGAGGAGAGAGGCTTACTTGTGAGGAGTATGGGGACAAGGCTTCCATTGAGGCAGGAGAGGAGACAGAGCTCAGAGTGTGGGCAGGTGACAGAGAGTCCACACTCACCTCACCATCTGGATGCACAAGGACAAAGACACAGTGCCTGCTGTTACATATACACAGTCTAAACCACTGAATCTCACAAGTAGTCCCATTCCATTTCAACTTCAAGCAGCTATGAAAACATGAAGAAGCATAAAAACCCCACTTTGTGTGTTTTACTATTTATATGGGATATAACAACTGTAGAAGGCAGTGAAGTTCAATCATTATAATAAAAGCTTTAATCATTTGTTCACCTTTCTTTTTTTATGGACACAAGGAATCACCAGTGATATACTTAGAATTTTCATGCAGAAGCTGACATTTATCCAGACTAAAGGTGATGCATGTAAACGCTTGTTTTGGTTACCTGTGCAGATGCTGCTTGTGTCCATTTCATTCCATGGAGGAATGTCAATATCGAAGTCCAGATCTGGACCTTCATTGGCCTGAACAAAAACCAAAAAATAAAAAATAAGAAAGGAAAACATATGGTCTTTAAACAAATTCCCTAAGGAGAATACCAACTGAAACACATCACTGTGTAACTCCATTGGCTGAAGACGAAATGAAGACATTACAAAAAACTGCACGTGGGCAGATCACTGATATTCTCTGAGTTTAACTTCACACTCCCTTGAACAAACAGTTCTCTCTCTAAACACTTTGAAGCATCCTATAAGTGTGAAAAAAGCTGTCACCAAACCTGTTGTGAAATCAACCATGCTCGGCATCTTTATACCGTGTGTTGAAGCTGCTTTTCAAGAATAACAGTTGTTACACAAAACATTGATTTTGTGCTACTGGAGATAGAGGTTTCGAATTATACCAAAAACATAGAGCTACATTTCAATTCAACAGTTTTCCTTTACTTCTTGAGGATGATGAAAGACTCACATAGTTAGCGTGCTCGAGGGCCTCCACAGTTCATCCGCATCTCCCAGGTACTCCAGTTCATCAAACAGACTTATATCTGTGTAATAATTTGCATAGAACACACAATGTAAATGAAACTGTCCCAAGTCAATTTCTGTGTATCACAGATGTCTCCATTACTACTATATCTACTACTGTCACTAGCAACAGCTGTGTGTATGCATATGCCAGCAGAAAGGTTAGCGGCTGTTTTCTTGTGGAACTAATAAGAAAACAAGGACCTTATGCACCAATACAATGCTACTGTGTATTATAATCTGCATAATGCGTTCATATTCAGATATTTAACCAGTGAAAATATTTATTTGCCACTGCTGACGTTACATAATAAGTTTCACTGTATGTAAAACAGTTGAGCAAGTCAGGAAACACCTTCATGACACAATACAATCTAAACTACAAGCACAATAAACGTACTCCATCAGTTATTTTGCACTTTCAGTGGTTTACATTACATTCTGGCGTAATGTAAACAAGCAAATGTGAAGCTGGAAATACAACGTTTAATACTAATAATAATAAAAGGCAAACATCGATTCGTAACGTATAAAATCCTAGTAAATATGATGTAACACCCGAGGTTTGGCACACTTCATTAAAATAAAGGTTAGTCGAAGTATAGCTTAAATTTTAATTCACATCCACAGATTACATCATCACAGCTCTGCTAATGCTAGCTGGGGAGCTAGCACTCTGGCAGCAACATAAATAAACTATACAGAGCCTAGTGTAAGGACATCAGGCTTGTTGAGAGTTCATATCCTCAAGATTTCTTACTGGTAACACATTTTACTCACACAACAAGGGTGTTTGGTGAATGTATGAGCGACACTGAACTGTGAGCGACACTCACCCCACTCTCCCCCTGGTCGATGGAGGTGATGCCTGTTTCACTGTCCATCTCCGGGTATTGTCCAGGATTTTCGAAGTTTAACCTTAAGTCGGACGTCATCCTCTATTGAATTCATCAGTTCAAATTCAAATGATAGCAATCGGGCTGTTCATTTGCTCACCGGCGTGGGGACAAACTTCCGAGTCCAAGCGGAAAATACACGTCTGGACTATTGTCAATCTACGGAAGCCGCTGAGGCACTAAGAGGCCGCGAGCACACAAACGCGGTGCTGCGTCTCTTGACCAGGTAGACGGCAGGATGGTACCGCGAGCTCCACGAGGGGAGGGCGGGGCATTAAGTTACCTCTGTGGGACAAGGGACGCTTAAAGTTCATGACCGACAGAAGATGAAAAGGACGTGACTCCACACAGTGCACGCGGTATATTGACTGATCGATTTCTTTTCCTCGATTTCTAGCCATTTATTTTCTTTCTATCAACATTTATGTTAGGATATATTTGTTTTTAGAAAATAATTTCTGAAAATAGTTTTAACTTGCTTTCGACTTTTTAGTTGATTGTTCTAAATCGTTGTTCTGATACTCTAGGCATATTTCTTAATGTATATGCATATGCTTGCGCTTTGTCTTGGCTGCTCTAGTGAAATATTCAAATACTTCTGCTTGATTGAGCTTACCTTGAGGATGCATAACCAAACGGTCGATAGAGGTGCATAACAGATTTGTTTAATGAACCGAGCTCTTACTTCTTCAAGGTACATCAATCAAGATACATCAACTTAATCTCTACTCTGCTGCATTAAACTAAGAATATTGGTTTCCAGCTTCAACTCAATAAACCCCCTTTCATCTGCATTTTGTACCAATAAGTTTATTCTCTTCCAAGACGAAATTGCTTTATGTCCACATTCTGTTCACCATGGTTTCATTTTTTTTCTTCATTTTCTATGCTTACAGGCAAATTGAATTATTAAATGTGGTTAAAAGTCTCAAGGTTTTAAGAAACATATAATTTGTGCTTGTAGATGCAACATTACTTTTATTTAATGCAGTTTTTGTGTATCTATTCTACCTTTAGAATTTTTTAGCTCAAATGAAAACTTCGGCTGTGCCCTTGTACCCTTGTTCTCATTCACCCAGTCCTTATCAACTGAAGTCTAAATCAAACTTGCATTTTAGAAGCCTTCAAGGTCTGAGACTGACGCCCTTCCCCTAATCTTCCTCTAAGGTTGGAAAAAAAGGCTTTCAGGAAGGTATTCATTTAAGGAGGTACATTTTTAAAATGCTCCAGATGTGCTTGTTTGTTTAGCTGTCTTTTCAACTAGAAATACTAATTCAGTCTATTACTTGGTGTTTATTTAACACCTGGAATGCATATGTGTCAAATATAGTCACAGTCATAACATTACGACAATTGGAATAATGATCAAGTTGTGATGAACACATGACCGCATATATTATAACAATGCTGTGCACTGTAGGTTGTATTAACTTAGACTCACTCTCCATAAAATTACCATGCAAAATTTAATCATGACTGACTGATTTGCTACACAACTTATTACCTGACAGGACAATAATCGTTCTCATTCCATTTCTTTATTACTACTATGTGCTTGTGTCAAAGCAACTTTATCACAGTCTGTGGTTAAATGAAAACATGCTGGGGTTTTTTCCTAGAAGCTTTGACATTGCAAAAACCATTTTTGTTATTCACACCCTGATGTGTCATCATTAGTCATCCCTGCAAGTCTTGACAGTGATGTCTCATAAATCAAGGTCTGAATCATTGGCAATCCACAGGCATTGAAGCTGTGTTAATATGACTGGTTTGGTGGGCCTGTTCTTGCCATTTTATTAATATTAACATTACACTTGTGCTTCCAATGTTGGAAAAGGATGTTGTTTACGCAGAATACCAAAATGATTCAACTTGACAGTTAAGTTTTCAAGTGTGCACAAAAAGACACAAAGTTATAAACAAACATACATTACTTTTGATATATTATGTTACCTTCACTGTGGAGTTTGTCAATTGAACTGACTGAATTAGTATTTATTTTAAGTCAGTCATGTTTTCACAGGGCAATTGGGAGAACAGATGGTTCTGAAAACAAGATAGTGGTTAGCGTTGATGTGGATTGGACGGATGGATGCTTCTGAGAGGTTTATGTGCTGCTGATCTGTCACTTCTGGCATGAATTGTACTTGAGTGTCACGACAGGGAGCGCAAGCATCTGGCTTTGAACTGCTTTAAGCACATATAGTCCTTGTATGAGGACAACATCTCAGTGACATAGATTCAAGGTTATGCTTTGAAATCAAAGCACTATTGAATAAGAAACGACATTTTCTTAGCTCCTTTTCAATTCTTCGCAATCAAACAACGTAAGACAGAGTTACTTTAGACACTTTACACTGTGTTATTTGTCAATCTAAATTAAAGCATTTAAAATATTATTTGACATAAATGCTAAGGGCTAAAAAAATGCTAAATATCCTGCTGTGAGAAATCTTTGTTGTCTTATGTTTCATCACTTTTGATAGAAGTCCTTAAAACGGAAAAAAAAAATAATTAAAGGCATACATATTTGTTATGTGCAATTTCAAATTCACAGTTGTAAATTACATTGTGTGTTAAAAATCAGTGGCAGGTGTACATGTGCCTAATCCTTTATGGGCATTTCAGGTCGTTGTGAGATTAACCTGAGGTGGTCTGGTTGATTCCCTGCTAGACTGGTTCAGCTCCTTTGAAAATGAGCAAGCACCCAGTCTGTCTAACTTATCATTACAATAAAGACTCATATTTAGGCCAACCATCTGGAGTCTGCGCTCCCTCGTTATTTTATAACTGAACCATTGAGAAGTCTGGTGGATTCATAATATTCTTCAAGAATCATTCTAGTCAAAATACTAGTGACGCTTTGCATATGTCTCATCTCATGATTACCCTGTGTAGAGATGTTAACAATGAATTCTTGTGTCAGCTTGTGACATCTTGATGATGATGACAGGAAAAGCCTGCCTGATTGTAGTGGCGTGGTAATTAGAGCATCTGAAGCTGGTTATATTGATTGCCTATAAAATCCCTGACAACCAGACAAGTAAAGCAGATTGACAGGTTAAAGCCTGATTTGTTGACTGAATCATTTATCAGAATATTTTAATGAAATTGATTTTAAAGCATTGGTCACTTTGCTCTTGTTGTTACACTAGCAAGAATAAATATACTGTTTTGGTCAAAATACAACCGCAATATTCAGTTTCCTTAAGGTTTTTTCAAAATTTACCTCCACTCTTATTTAATTCCTGTACTGTTCCTGAAGAATAAGTGGCATTTATGTGCACTTTCATATTATGTAATTAGGGACCGAGCCCGAGGGCGAGGTGGCCTCAACTGAGGCCACCTTGCCTGAGGGCAAGGCCTCTATTGTTCTTCGTTCGTTTCTTATTAGGGACCGAGCCCGAGGGCAAGGTGGCCTCAACTGAGGCCACCTTGCCTGAGGGCAAGGCCTCACCTTGCCCTCGGGCTCGGTCTCTATTGTTCTTCGTCCGTTTGTTTCTTATTATTATTATTTCTGTCGCTCGAGCACTAATTTGACCCCCTAAACATGCACGAAAACTCACCAAATTTGGCACGGACATCCGGACCGGTGGCCACTTGATATAATGAAAAAATTAACCCTATAACCTCATCTGCTCTCTAGCGCCCTAGAAACAGTAAAATAGCCACAGCAACCAGTAGGAATGTCGTAGAGAGATCAAATCACCGCTCACGCGTTCGTCTCCTCTCGAGATCTAAAAATTACGGCCTAGACAATTTTTACCTAAATCGCACAGGAAGTCCACTATTTCCCTTTCAGTGTAAATTTGGCAAAAAATGACTCCTCCTTTAAAAATTATCTGCTCCGAGACTGCTGTTGTAGAGACGTCAGAGTGGTGCCAAATAATAGAGGACAAGTTTCTCTCTAAAAGTTGTTCAAAACTTTTTCAAAAGTCTCACGGTGTGGATTTTATTAACCCTTAAAGTTTGAGGTCTAAAAATGCACTTGCAACACTACAACGGACACTGCGACCCGCTCGAATGTCGCAGAGAAATAAAATTCACATGGATGAATTCGTCTCATCGAGATCTACAATTTACCAAGAGACATACCTATACCTAAAGTGAACAGGAAGTCCGCTATTTCCCTTTCAGTGTAAAATTTGGGAAAAAAAAATAACTCCTGCGCTGCGGCCTGTGGGAAGTCTTAGAGAGATCAACCCAATTGCTCAAGTGTTTGTATCATCAAGATCTAAAAATCATCCATTGACATGCATTACCTAAATCCAACAGGAAGTCCGCTATTTCCCTTTCAATGTAAAAAACACTTCTCATGAAAACGTTATACCACTCAAGACCGTTTGTTGAACAGATGTCAGAGTAGCATGGCCTGATAGAGGACAAGTTTCTCTACAAACGATGTGCACAACTTTTTCAAAAGTCACACGGTGTGGATTTTATCAGCCCTTCAAAATAAAAGTCATATTTTTTAAAAAACGGAAGCTGTGGCCCGTAGGAATGTCGTAGAGAGATAAAACCAATGGCTCACGTATTCACCTCATCGAGATCTTAAAATCTCTCATTGACAACAATAACTAAATCCAACAGGAAGTCCGCTATTTCCCTTTCAAAGTAAAAATCACTCCTCATTTAAAAATTATCTTGTCCGAGACCATTTGTCGTAGAGACGTCAAAGTAATGCGGCCTGAAAGAGGAGAAGCTTCTCTACAAACGATGTTTCAAACTTTGTCAAAAGTCACACGGTGTGGATTTTATCAGCCCTTCAAAATAAAAGTCACATTTTTGGAAAAAATGGCCGCTGCAGCCCGTAGGAATGTCGTAGAGAGATAAACCAATTGCTCATGTGTTCAACTCATCTAGATCTAAAAATCACCCATTGACACCAATAACCTAAATCCAACAGGAAGTCCACTACTGACCATATTTGGGCATGCAGTGCAGTCGACAGCAGCTGTGATTAAAGGGTACATATGATGCTATTTTTCAGTCATGTCATATAGGTCTCTGAAGGCCCAAAACATAGTATTCAAGCTTGTTTACAACAAATTCATCCTTCTTTCAGAGTTTCAGCGATGTCAGAAGTCACTCTCGGAGCTGCAGTGCGGGAAGCTCCATTGCCGTGGCCCCCACTGAATCGGTTGGATCTAAATAACTTCTGAAGGACTCCGAGCTGCACGATGTTTGTCTGAGTGAATAAATGAGCAGGCACACACCTATAAATAATGTCCAGGTGTCAAAAAACCGAAGTTGCCTGTACTACCTTTCCAAATTAAAATAAAAAATTCCTTCCAAAGAAAAGCCCGTTTAAAACAGAAATGAGGTAGAGTCATGAAAATGTATGTTTATGGAGTACCAAGGGCTCAGCTGGTGATTATGACAGCGTGTACTGCCTTTCCAAAATAAAAGCCCAAAATTCCTTCCAAAGAAAAGCCCGTTTAAAACAGAAAATGAGGTCAAGTCATGAAAATGGATGTTTAGAGGAGCAAATTTCCCAGTGACCTGGACTTCGGTCATCAAGGTACGAGGACGACCTCAGTCGGGCCACCTTGCCAGAGGGCGAGGTCCCGTCCAATGCCGCTTGCGGCTTTAATTAGGGACCGAGCCCGAGGGCGAGGTGGCCTCAACTGAGGCCACCTTGCCTGAGGGCAAGGCCTCTATTGTTCTTCGTTCGTTTCTTATTATTATCGTCACGTCACCACCTGTTTGACGGCAAATTTGACCCCCTAAACATGCTCAAAAACTCACCAAAATTGGCAGGCACATGCAGACTGGCAAAAAATTTTATCCAATTGAAAAATTAACCCCTTAACTCCATCCGCTCTCTAGCGCCACCTAGAAATGTGAAAAAGCCCATCGTAACTCGCAGGAATGTCGCAGAGAGATCAAACCAACTCTCATGCGTTCGTCTCCTTGAGATCTACAAAAAAGGATCTGATATTTTTATGCTAAATCCAACAGGAAGTCCGCTATTTCGAGTATATGTCAAATTTTGATGAAAATCAGCCGAAAATGACTCCTCCTTTAAAAATTATCTGCTCCGAGACTGCTTGTCGTGGAGACGTCAGAGTAGTGCCAAATAAAAGAGGACAAGTGTCTCTCACAAAGTTGTTAAAAACTTTTCAAAAGTCTCAGGGTGTGGATTTTATTAACCCTTAAAGTTTGAAGTCTGAAAACGCACTTGCAACACACAATGGACAGTGCGACCCGCACGAATGTCGCAGAGAAATAAAATCAACATGGATGAGTTCGTCTCATCGAGCTCTACAATTTACCAAGAGACATACCTATACCTAAATCCAACAGGAAGTTCGTTATTTCCTGTCAAATCAAATGTTCCTCAAAACACTTTCACTCAAAACCACTAATATGGACTGTTTCACCCTTCACAGTGTGGTACAGAGAAAGAAACATATGCACGCGTTCGTCTCATCGAGATCTACAACTTTCTCACTCGTGCCTATGACCTAAATGCAACAGGAAGTCCGTTATTCACACTTTCTGCTCAAAATTTTGCTCAAATTTTGCTCAAAAACTCTCTCCTTCTTCATCAATTAAGCCTCCCGTTTCAAAACTATAAGTCTGACTGCTCTGAAAAGCTCTACAGTGAAAGACAACTAAATTTCCTATCACTTTCTGACATTGTTTGCTCACTTTGGTCCAGAAATGCATTTCCCCAGCTGTTTTGACCAAGAGAAACTGTGTGTCTGCCGAGTCACACTCTAACATCATGTGACCTACTTATGCCATATATGGGCATTGAGCCTCAGGGCTGATCTGAGAGCTGCTGTAAAACATTCTGCATGTTGTCCCTGCTTTCCCAGTAGATGGCGCTCCGTGACCATAAATCACACGAGTGATGGATTGCTGCTCAAACAGGCAAATGAATGTATGGAATCACACTCACATGGATATATTGGTGTTGACATAGTGGAGCAGACATGACTATCAAAATAAGAGCCTCACACCCCATATTTTTGCAAAATATGACATTTTTAACAAAGCACAGGGATAATTTCAAATTCAACAGTGTTAAAGGGCAACTCCGGTTTTTTTGATACCTGGACCTTTTATAGGTGTGTGCCTGCTCATATACTCACTCAGACAAACATGGTGCAGCTTGGATTCCTTCAGAAGTTATTTAAATCCAACCGATTCAGCGGGGGCCACGGCAATGGATTGCAGGACTGCAATCCATTGTCGTGGCCCCTGCTGAATCAGATGACAGATGCTAACAGCTACTGTTAGTGGATGGGAGATGCTAACAGCTACATGTTAGCGGATGGGAGATGCTAACAGCTACATGTTAGCGATGACAGATGTTAACAGCTACATGTTAGTGGGTGGGACATGCTAACAACTCCATGTTAGCGGATGGGAGATGCTAACAGCTACATGTTAGCGGATGGCAGATGCTAACAGCTACATGTTAGCGGATGGGAGATGCTACCAGCTACATGCTAGCGGATGAGAGATGCTAACAGCTACATGTTAGCATATGGGAGATGCTAACAGCTACATGTTAGCGGATGACAGATGCTAACAGCTACATGTTAGCGTGGGACATGCTAACAACTCCATGTTAGCGGATGAGAGATGCTAACAGCTACATGTTAGCGGATGCAAGATGCTAACAGCTACATGCTAGCGGATGGGAGATGCTAACAGCTACATGTTAGCGGATGGAAGATGCTAACAGCTACATGCTAGTGGGTGAGGATGAGATGCTAACAGCTACATGCTAGCGGGTGAGAGATGCTAACAGCTACATGCTAGCGGGTGAGAGATACGAGATGCTAACAGCTACATGCTAGCGAATGGAAGATGCTAACAGCTACATGTGAGCTAATGGGAGATGCTAACAGCTACATGCTAGCGGATGAGAGATGCTAACAGCTACATGTTAGCGGATGGAAGATGCTAACAGCTACATGCTAGCGGATGAGAGATGCTAACAGCTACATGTTAGCGGATGGAAGATGCTAACAGCTACATGCTAGCGGGTGAGAGATGCTAACAGCTACATGCTAGCGGGTGAGAGATGCTAACAGCTACATGCTAGCGGGTGGAGATGCTAACAGCTACATGTTAGCGGATGGGAGATGCTAACAGCTACATGTTAGCGGATGGGAGATGCTAACAGCTACATGTTAGCGGATGGGAGATGCTAACAGCTACATGTTAGCGGATGACAGATGCTAACAGCTACATGTTAGTGGGTGGGACATGCTAACAACTCCATGTCAGTGGATAGGAGATGCTAACAGCTACCTGTTAGCGGATGGGAGATGCTAACAGCTACCTGTTAGCGGATGGGAGATGCTAACAGCTACATGTTAGCGGATGACAGATGCTAACAGCTACATGTGAGCGGACGGGAGATGCTAACAGCTACATGCTAGCGGGATGAGATATGCTAACAGCTACATGTTACCGGATGGGAGATGCTAACAGCTACATGCTAGCGGATGAGAGATGCTACGGCTATTGCTAGCGGATGAGAGATGCTAACAGCTACATGTTAGCGGATGACAGATGCTAACAACTCCATGTTAGTGGGTGAGAGGGTGCTGGAAGTCTATGCAGGAGCAAGGTTCCCAGTGACCTGGACTTCGGTCATCAAGGTACGAGGACGACCTCAGTCGGGCCACTTGCCAGAGGGCGAGGTCCCGTCCAATGCCGCTTGCGGCTTTAATTGGGACCGAGCCGAGGGCGAGGTGGCTCAACTGAGGCCACCTTGCCTGAGGGCAAGGCCTCTATTGTTCTTCGTCGTTTCTTATTATTATTATTAACATACCGTGTGTTCGACGGCAAATTTGACCCCTAAACATGCTCAAAAACTCACCAAAATTGGCAGGCACATGCAGACTGGCAAAAAAATTTTATCCAATTGAAAAATTAACCCTTAACTCCATCCGCTCTCTAGCGCCACCTAGAAACGGTGAAAAAAGCCCACCGTAACGCCAGGAATGTCGCAGAGAGATCAAACCAACTCTCATGCGTTCGTCCTTGAGATCTACAAAAAAGGATCTGATATTTTATGCTAAATCCAACAGGAAGTCCGCTATTTCAAGTTATATGTCAAATTTTGATGAAATCACCGAAAATGACTCCTCCTTTAAAAATTATCTGTGCCGAGACCGCTTGTCGTGGAGACGTCAGAGCAGTGCCAAATAAAAGAGGACAAGTTTCTCTCACAAAGTTGTTAAAAACTTTTCAAAAGTCTCAGGGTGTGGATTATAACCCTTAAAGTTTGAAGTCTGAAAATGCACTTGCAACTACAATGGACAGTGCGACCTGCACGAATGTCGCAGAGAAATAAAATTGACATGGATGAATTCGTCTCATCGAGATCTACAATTTACCAACAGAATACCTATACCTAAATCCAACAGGAAGTCCGCTATTCCTGTCAAATCAAATGTGCCTGAAAATACTCCTCACCCCAAAACCAAGACAATGTGTGTTTGTCTTTCAGAATGTCGTACAGAGAAAAGAAACATATGCATGCGTTCGTCTCATCGAGACCTACAACTTTCTCACTCGTGCCTATGACCTAAATCAAACAGGAAGTCCGTCATTCACATTTTATTGTACATTTTTGCTCAAAAACTCTCTCCTTCTTCACCAATTAAGGCTTCCA